>NC_060160.1:17474791-17506914 GCF_021292245.1 Micropterus dolomieu
GCTGTGTCTTGTTCAAGAGTGGCTTGACACAAGGAATGCGACAGCTGAAACCCATGTCTTGCATACGTCTGTGCGTGGTGGTTCTTGAAGCACTGATTCCAGCTGCAGTCCACTCTTTGTGAATCTCCCCCACATTTTTGAATGGGTTTTGTTTCACAATCCTCTCCAGGGTGCGGTTATCCCTATTGCTTGTATACTTTTTTCTACCATATCTTTTCCTTCCCTTCACCTCTCTATTAATGTGCTTGGACACAGAGCTCTGTGAACAGCCAGCCTCTTTAGCAATGACCTTTTGTGTCTTGCCCTCCTTGTGCAAGGTGTCAATGGTCGTCTTTTGGACAGCTGTCAAGTCAGCAGTCTTCCCCATGATTGTGTATCCTACAGAACTAGACTGAGAGACCATTTAAAGGCCTTTGCAGGTGTTTTGAGTTAATTAGCTGATTAGAGTGTGGCACCAGGTGTCTTCAATATTGAACCTTTTCACAATATTCTAATTTTCTGAGATACTGATTTTGGGGTTTTCATTAGTTGTCAGTTATAATCATCAAAATTAAAAGGAATGAACACTTGAAATATATCAGTCTGTGTGGAATGAATGTATACATTATACAAGTTTCACTTTTTGAATGGAATTACTGAAATAAATAAACTTTTTGATGATATTCTAATTATATGACCAGCACCTGTATGTGCAGCTGGTTTACCTTGGTGATACATGCAGATATTACTGGTGTGGAAGCAGATGTAGTGCTGGTCTTTATAGCCTTCGTACTGCGTCACACTGAATAGCACAGCATTTTTCACCTCGAGCCAGAATTCGCCATGTTTGTTTTTCAGTACAGTTTTATCCTCCTTCTGAAAAAACAAAAGATGGACTCAATCCCACTATCCATATAAAAAGATATTAGGGTTGTCTGAATAAAACTGTGAGGATAGAAAGTGATATCAAAAAGGATGAGAGTTACCTTAGCGTTAGTTTGAAGAGCCACCAGGCCATGATTGACACTGAGGATGACAGAGAACAAGCTCTGGGAGATCTTGCTGTGGGCTTTGGGCTTTTTCTTCTTGCGAGACCTGAGGCCCAGGTCAGATGCAGGAGAGTAATAGTGCATGGTCTCCTCATCTGACCCACTGGTCTCATCTGAAAGCACAACATGAAGCACATTTATGGAGTTTAAACATGACTTTACATTAGACATTTTTACTACCAAATGCAAATTCATAGGAAATGTTATTTTTCCCGTCTCACCCTCAGGACCAGTAGAGCGGAACTGGCTGAAGCTGTCCTTGGAGTAAGTGTTGATCAACTGACTGGCAACAGAGAGTCCAACTCCATATGGCATGCATTCCACCGTCTCCACAGGAGATGGAGCAGTGGGCTCCCACAGCAGCAGGTCATTGTTTATCCTAAAATATTGAGAATATACTTTTTATGTATGGAACAAGGCAGGGGTTAAGTATCTTTTTAACGGGTATGTGCACGGTCCCCTCGTTTTAACATTTAGCTGGCTGTCAACAAGACCTGTCTCAACAAAAGTAACATGTATTCCACCGACAACATAGGGAAACCAAGTGCTACAAAAACACCAGCTGATTATTTGGTGATTTTCAGCTACAACAAAAACACTTTTATACATGGGAAAAGGTTTCATAAGAAACGATATTCATTCGATTTTCATGCTTTTCCTGGCATACTGTATCGCTCATACTTAAAAGAAGTTTTTTTTATGACAAATCTTATCTTAAAAGATAAAGTTATATTAGGAATTCTGTACCTGTTGTGCAGTTTTTCATAAAATGGCTTGCTGGGCAGTACTAATTGCACATTGGGGAAACACAACTCAAGGATGAAGCGAGAGTTGTTCATGGTTTTATCCTGGAATTCTGTCATCTCAGCGACATCTCCGGGAATGACCATCTGGAATAAAAAAAATATGCTCTGTCAACAGGATAGGTATGCAAAGCAGTGCTCAAGTTCCCCTTTGCATAATGATGCATCTGTCAACCAGAGGATACCCTCGCCACTGAATGCAAATACATCCACCTGCACAAAGTCCACTTGATTTAAAGCAATGCCATCATCATAACTATAACAACAATAGGTTGTAAATTTTAATGTATAACAAATGCACATTTTCAAATCACCTCAACGTGTTAGTAAACATATATTTTAAATACCATCTGGTCAGTGCCTGGTCCCCTATTCTCCAGCTTCAGATAGCTTATCAGGGTGTCCCATTTCGCATATCTCCATAATGTCTTCTATGATGTCTTGTATTTTGATGATTTTGAGAGTAAACTGAACTTAATGTTCCTGGTCCAAATTGGGTAAATTCTGAGATTGATCATTTGTATAAAGGTAGCAGACTTACATAAATCAATGAGGTAATATTTAAAAACCTGGATAATTTCTATGCAAATACATTTAGCAGTTGCTTTAAGCTCCAGTGCATTTGTTTTAAACAAAAAATGCTTCACTTTAATACAAAGAAATGTAATAATATATTAGTTGGCTGTATATTAACAGGTGTGATAAATGTGGCTGTTAAACCATGACCTACCTCTTCATTCTCATACATAACCCTTCGAGAAGAAAAGGGTGATGGTTCTGGCTTCCCAAAGTCACACACATCCTTTAGTGAATGGGCAGCCCCTTCCTCCTCTTCCTCTTCAAGGGAATGGTCCTCAGCCCCCTCGTCATCTTCAGCCGTCACCCTTTCAAGGATTGAGTGGACTGCAGTGGGGTTCATCTTTAGCACGACCCTGCTCAGAGAGACTTAGTATCACTGAGGGAAGGACCTGGATGGACAGATCGGTTTGAGGTTGGTTAGACAAACTTACCTTGGCCAATCAAATTTCACACTTTCAGATGTTGTCATGTCTCCCTCCATGGTGTGGGACACTCTGAGGAACCGGGCAGCTGTTTGATCTGGCTCCTCCTGAAACTTCCCTGTGAAAAGCAAAAGAATACAAAGCAGTAAAAGTGCAATTCCTCGGTTAAAAAACGTCTTCAGAGGGAAGGTTAAATTTTCTTTTAGATAACATACCAACAAGCTCCCTGAAAGTGAGCTCCATTTTGGTTTGGTCAGGAGAGCTGCCGCCCATGAACTCTGTTTTCACTTCCAGGTCTTCCAGCTCCAGGTAGAGCACTTCCTTCTGCAGGGACTTCTTGAACCAAGGGCCCCTCTCCTGATCTGAGCGCAGGTCAGGGATGGGGAAGCGGATTGCAAGGCCCAGCACTGGGGCATTGACAGTCAGCGATACATGACAGGTGGTGGGCGTATGGCTGTCATCAAGGAAAACCTCTGTAAAGGCCTTGTGCTGTGAAATGAGTTTAAAGAGACAACAAATTAGATAATCTATTGGTAAAGGTACTTTACTGTCACATACACATATATGTTGCGAAATTCATTCTCTGCATTTAACCCATCCCTCAAGGGAGCAGGGGGCAGCCACTGTGCTGCGCTCGGGGACTAACTCCAGATCTAAATCAGTGACTGGTCAATGGCACTAACTGAAGAACCTAACATGTTTTTGATGGTGGGGGAACCGCGGCACCCAGAGGAAACCCACACAGACAGGGGGAGAACATGCAAACTCCACACAAAAAGGCCGGACAACCGGGGTTTGAACCCCAGACTTTCTTACTGTGAGGCCACAGTGCTATCAACTGTATCACCTTGTCGCTTGTTGTAGAGCCTATAAATATGCATCTGCTTTCCCTCAAAGTTTAAATATTCAATAGTTCTTGGGATGCCCTTACCAAGCTGACATGTTTATTATAGGATGTGTACAAGTGGGATGTCATCAACTCTGTAGTGGCCAGCTTCTGAGGTTGTAGCAAGGAGTTGAGACGGTCCACTATGCTGATGTCCAACTCAGAGCGCACAGGGCCCAGCTCCACCTGGATCTCAGCTTTCCTGGGTATGGTGCTGAGACGAACCTGGCCGCCCTGCACAGAGAACCAAAGAATTGACTTAGTAGTAGCACGAAGAAGCTTTAAGTGATAGTGCTGCGGTTTCATATTGGACTAATAAATGCTGTTACCTGAGGGCCTCTGCGCTCAGCCTGTTTGTAAAGCAGGTGAAGGCAGGTGGTAAGCGGCTGATCAGCACTGGCTGCGGTGTCAAATGTCAGGAGCTGAGGTGTGACAGAGAAACTAGTGAGAAACTCTCTTAATGTCATGCCAGCTGCAACTTTCAGACGTACTGAATGTGTATGAAGTGTTTAACCAACCAAAGTTGAGTGCAGTGCAAAAAGTGCTTAGCTCAGGCTTCAAACTCTAACCTCTGTGTACTGAATGCCTCTTTGGGAGCCGCCACGGACTGCCTCAGAGGGGAACAGACACTCCAGAAACTCCATCTGATGAAGGGAGACGTCAGTGCTAAAAGTCCGCAGGCTGGATCCCTGACAGTGCTCATAGTTTATCTTCAGGCCCTGGCCCACAAACCTGCAAATAAAAGCCCAGATCAGACATTAAACAGTTAAATGACAAATCTGTCCTACAGTACGTTCAAAAAAGACACAATGCAATACCTTATGCAACGGGAATTAGTAAAAGTGCACCTTAGATGGTCATGGGGGCAAGCCTGGTTAAACACAGTCCGAGACTGAAGGAAAGTAGCTGGGGCGAGGTGGCCTGGGCCCACCATGCTGAAGAAATGTGCAGCCATAGGGCCGAGGGGACTGGGAACAGCATCTGGTGGTGGCAGCGGGTCAATGTGGAGCACCGAGACAGCCAGGCTACTCAGTGTTAACCTTAACACCAGCTCGGGCCTTGACTCATCGCCATGGGTTTTGGATGGATGGGCTGAAATATAAATAATAATAAAAAACAGTGGCAGATATCCATACAGATATTTCATTTTCACTGTGTTGAAATGATAACCAAGTACAACAGAGGGCTAAGTGCATGTAGTTTTTCATTGAGCCAAATACTTTAACAGCTAATTTCACTGCTTTTCACAGAGACACTAATATTTAATAGTTTAATGTGTATAAAGTATGTACAAATATATTGATATATTGTAATACTTACAAGTCTGTCTCAGTAATTTTTGAGGGAGTTGTGAATCCCGTGATTGGACGGGAGTTTCATTAGCGTGCTTCTCTCTTTGTCGAGGTACATCCATGTAATCGTCCCACAGAGCCTACAAACACAGATACACAAATATGATGCCAGATTTACTACAGAATTTCAGGATGTAATAGAGTAACCAAACTGCTGAGAACCCCCACTCTCACCTACATTCAATTTCAATGCCTTGATCACTGATCAAAGAGGTGAAGACTTACTGTTGCATTTCCAGAGGGAGATTCTCCTGGGGAGGCAGAGTAGTTGCTATTAAGTGACAAATCCAAGTCAACAGTGGGTGGTTCACCCAGAGGAGGAAGGGATGATAAGCTATGAGACATGTCCATGTCTGCCATGGAGAAGAACACATCATCTACACCAACAACAGATGTGTTGAGAACAAAAAATAAAGGAAAGGAGAAAGAAAGAACAAATTTCATTAAGTAGATGCAACCATGACATACGATTTCTTAGAAAGGTCAGGGATTAGAGGATATTGTTTCAGTCCAACCTCGACTAGACACAGTTCTTGTCGTCTGGCTCTCAAAGAGATCGGGGTCTGCTCCTGGTACAGCGGTATCCTTCTTCAGACATCGGTTCAGTTCCATATGGAGCCGATACTCATCCTCTTGCTGTATGGGTCGGCTCTTTCTATCCTTAGCCCATTCCTGTGCACCTTCACACAAAGAATAAGAAATACTCTATTCACTCCATTTCTAAATAAACCATTGTTACTCTGTTTGATCCAAATGTTCTCTCGCATCTATCAACAGTGGGGTGCTCACCTCCTCCAGAGAAAGCTCCACACAAGTCTAGAAGAAGATGAACTTGCCGCGGGGAGAGCAGAATAATAAGTGTATCAATGTGTCCAACAACATCCAGCTGCAAAGCAAAGCATGCAAAACACCTTGGTTAATAGCAATCACCCCTAGTTCATACTATTGAGTAAATAATCAGGAAAGTTTTTTCTTATAATATTGTGTAATTAAGAAATGCTTTATTTACCTTTGCACCCGGCATAGCTAAGTTGTTTTTCAGAGTGAGGGACAACTCTATTTTACCACCAAGGCTCCCAACCTGCACAGGTTCAAAGAGTGTTGTAGAGGATACGGGCTCTGTGAACTGGGGATGAGGCTCACATATTATTTTGGGATTCCAGCTAGGAGAGAGCTTTGGCTCCGTTTCCTGCAAAATAAAAGATTTTTTTAAGGCGTATGAATGCAATTCTTTTCTGCCATGTTTACGAGACTCACTATACCAACCGTTTGAGTGGGTGAAGATTTACAACCAGCACGGGACACATCTGAGAATTCATTCCAAAATATGGAAATGCCTTCCATCTGCAGGTTTTTATGTGCAAATGTGGTTGGCTGATGCACATTCACACTAGAACTCTCCTCGCCTGTTTCATCACAGTAAACAATCCTGAAAGCAACCACAGAACACAATTAGCTTGACAGGGACCTGCATTATGAAAGGGAAAACTAATGGATCACATGTACTACATATTAGGGGCATCTTCCACACATTTAGCTGCAGCTCTTTTTACCATTCACAAGTAATTAAAAGAAAAAAAAATGGATTATAGCGTTCAACTAGATTTTGATGTTAAACAATGCTTAGAATATTTTGGAGAGTTGTCCCATTGACTGTCCAAACTTACTTATTGACTCGAATCTCAAGGGCGATTCCAGTTTTAGAATTTTCTGGAATGTGTTCTACTCTGAGAACAGTATCCAAAAATGTCACTTTAACTCTTCTCAGAACTGCAAGATAAGGAATTAAAAAGAAATTACTTTACAAAACACTAGGCTGGTTAACCTCTTGTCACCCAACAGTATAGACATAATGTACCTGTCTCTATCGTTTCTGCAAACTTCTCTAAACCCTCAAAAGGCTGGAAGCTCTCTCCCATATCGTCGGTGAGTTTCTGGCTCAGACATTCTTTGGCAAGCTGCATGCTGCTCGTCATGAAACTGGACCAGTACATGGGCTCAGTTCCAGATGCTGGAAGAATAACCAGTTGTGACTCAGTCATTTACTTTTCAGTAAAATTAGCTGTCAACTTGTTCACATGTGACAAAATGACAACATGTTCTTTCAAGGCTCTATCTAAAACCTTTTCACAGATGGTAGTAATGTAGTGGCACACCATGCACTCTCTCCTTACCCACTCTTGGTCTTGGTCTGAGAACCATCTCCAAACCCTTGACCTCTAGGGCACAGTTTTCCTGCAGCAGTGCTGCCCATGGGACAGTTAAAGAAATTGTCTGGATGAACCCGGTGATTACCTCAAAAGGAGCATCTGCTGTCTCTAGGAGCTCATTGAGTGACTGAAGAACAAGAAACAATGGTGAAGCTCCTCTTAGTCCATGCAGATTATGTGTTTAAGTCAAATACATTGATCTATTGTTTTTGCTGCCACAAAGGTAAACATATACATACCCATTTATCCAATGGCACTTGTGCAAGTGAACCAGTGCCTTGATAGAGGTCTAAACTGAGCTGATCCAAGCTCAGTTTCTCCTGCAGAAAGTTGCCAAGGTACCGATGCAGAAGGTATCTGCAGGCCCGCTTTTTGATGGACTCCGAAAATGGCCAAGGCATCTTAAATTAATAGGTTAACAGTACACGGGTAATAAAAGGGATCTTGAGGTTCTGAAAGTGGAATGCTGTAGCTACTCAGACAGCTATGAATTTATCACTGTTGTTACAGTTATGTCATCCTGTCGACTTGAAGACATTGAGAAATCTTGAGCTCAACCACCCTTTATATCCCAAGATTAGGGACACTTTAGAGGATATGTTGACACTTAGGGATATGTGTGGGAATTGGTCCGACTCCAGTTTGCTGCGCCTATGGAAAGACACACATATGTTGCTCCCTGTGTAATTTGACACTACAACATAAGACTTTACACAATATGTTTACAACACAGCCGAAAACAACAAGCTCCATTAATGCGTCACTTTAAGACAGATACAGGTTTAGCTCCTGAGAAGCCTAACAATACAGTGAAACATAAAACGTCCTGATAATGTTAGTGTTATTCTAAGAGACAGAGCACACTAGCCAAACGCACTTGCGAAATAACTGTTAGCATGCCACAGACTTGCTAGTCAACAGCTACCCTTAGCTAACGTTATGTTTACTTAAACAGAACTGACATCGTAGTCATGAGACAGGAGCTGCGCTTTGACTACTCGCTGACAAAGGCATGTCATTTAGCTAACAAGCCGGCTAGTAACTGTAAAGCTAGCGCCTTTAGCTAGCCTATGATGAACTACTCTTGTCGGCAGAGTGAGGAAACATTAGCCTAGCCGGCTAAAGCCAGGTTAAGGTTGTAGCGGTACATGCTCGCTAGTTAGCTAGCTTGCTAACCTAAAATCCAACATTTCTCAAGTTATCTGTCCTCACGCATGAGATGTACACTGCAAAGAAATACTACACATATAAACCTCTGTGCGATATGGTGACACGCATGAGTAAGTTAACAGTGTTGAAAATATTAGTGCAGCTCTTAAATTACCTTCTGACTGCGTTGTTTACAAACACTTTCATGACTCCGCAACTGAGCCCACACACTCCGGGGTGGGATTAGCCAATGATGTCATAACATGGCGGAACTGGGTAGTGCACGGGGCAGTTATTGGGGTCAGGGTTTATTTAAGGTACTTATTTAGACACAAAGCAGATAGTGACTTCAGTTTGTGTTTTTCCACAAATCTGAGCCTCTGTTATTTATCTAACGTTAGCCGACGCTTATTTGTCTGAACCTTCTCTACGGAGAAACCCGAGTGGACTCGAAGGTTCCACAAGCCGGAAGAACACAAGCAGCGAGGAGGTGAGAAAAATGAACGCAGTTTGGTTAGAAATCATTATTGTAACACAATCAGATCAAACGTGTGACTCTCGGTTTTTTAATTATATGTCATATGCAGAGTTTAACATAACATAAACAGAGGGATTGTTAAATACACAAAGGGGTCTATTATTTTGCAACCGTTTAATAACCATTGGCTTTGTTTTCCTAGAGTTTAACGTTAACGTTACGTTACACCAAAATGTAGCAAGTGTTAGCCATTTAAGTTTGCTTCGATAGCTCAGTTACCTATATGAATTACCCGACTTAAAACATTTGCACGAAACTCCCACTCCCTCGTTGATTTAATACTATGATATCTATGAGGACAGTAACCTGACATATTTTGCCTCAGCCAGCTACACATAAATGCTACACAGAGTACTCAAGATGTCGCTGTGATGTCGAGCTTTTTCATTGTACATGTCGCGTTAAGGTTATTACGTTAGCTGTGGGCGGTAATAAAGGTGTAATATTAGCAGTAATAGAAAGTAACACATTTACTCAAGTACCGCATTTCAGTACAAAGTTGAGGTACTTAAATATGTCAATTTCCTACTTTATACTGCCACTTCACTACAATTCATAGTGAAATATTGTACCTTTTATGCCACTGCAGTAATAAGCTGTACTTTTTACTGGTAACTTTACAAATTAGGATTCTTACACAGAAAACATATGTTCATCTCATTATATATTATGCACATTTATAGATTAAAACTACTGAACACAAAAATATAAATATTTATAAATAAAATATTTAAAATCAGCTCCACCTCAACCAACTAGCCTTCAACAATAAAATACCAAATACACATTGATGCAACAATAAAAACCCAGTAATACAATCTATAATAATATACAGTAACGCTCACAGGGCCATTTTTCTGTATTGAAATCTTTTACTTTTGATACAAGTACAGCAGTACAACTTGCTGATCATACCTCTGTACTTTAACTTAAGTAACACTTTCAATGCAGTGTTTTTGCTTGTAATTTAGTATTTCTTTCATTGTGTTATTGCTGCTTTTACTTAAGGAGGATCTATATACTTACTCCACCACGGAATTGAGGTGTAGATAGCAAACATTATTGAAACTATGTTGAATCAGCATTCTGCTCTCAACGCTAATTTAATTGAATTAACATCAGACTCTGATGTTGATTTATCATCATTTTGCACTATATTTTAATATTGAAACAATATTGAAATCTTAGCTAACTAAAATATGACTTCAATGTTCAACCAATCTTACTACTGAAACAACGTTGAAATCAAAGCCTAACTAAAAATCAACCTGACTTCAATGTTATTTCAACCAATTTTACTATTGAAACAATGTTGAAATGATAGCCTAACTAACAATCAACGTGACTTCAATGGTATTTCAACCAATATTACCATTGAAACAACGTTGAAACTATGTTGAATCAACATTCTGCTGTCAACGCTAATTTCATTGAATCAACATCAGACTCTGATGTTGATTCATCATCATTTTGCACCCTTTTTTAATATTGAAACCACGTTGAAATCATAGCTAACTAAAAATCAACGTGACTTCAATGTTATTTCAACCAATATTAAACCACAGAAAAGAGACTATAATATACCACAGAAAAGAGACTATAATATATTAAAAATGTATAAATGACAACGGACAATTTAATCAGTTAAAAAATACAAGTTTATTTATGGAATAAAAAAAAAATTATTCACTACTCCTGTTCTGCTCTGTCCACCCATCAGGTCTGGAGCATAGGAAGCCACTTTTGTGCTGCCTGGGCAAATTCAAAGACTTCTGTCCCCATTGATTCAGTCAGGGCATCTATAACAGAAAACATACAAACAAAACAACTTTCAGTAGTGAAAAGGATGTGAAGATGAACAATGTCAGTCTGGCTGAATTGGTGCTATATTATTATATAGATATTATATATATATATATTATATATATATATATAACAGTTAACTTACTTGAATTCACTAACGTTACCAATTCGCCAGGTTATTGTAGATGTAGACTGCCTGGCTGTGGTGGAATCCATTAATGTTTATAGCTTAACGTTATTTAAATTGTCTAACATTAAATGCAGTCATAGATTGAATCTGGAGGCTGAAAGCTGTAGAAGACTGACAGATGTATCAAGTCAGCTACCTTATTTAAAGTTAAATGACAGGGGCATTAGCTAGGATCAGTTACGAGCATGAGAAAGGTGTGCATATATTTCGCAAAGCACTCAAAATCTGAGCAAAGTACTTCTGGTAATAAAGTTAGCATTTATACTAGCGAAGTAACTTATCCTAATACGATGGAGCTTGGATATTGTGCTATTTGTCAGTATAAAATAGTATTGAAACACTTTTATATATTCTATGACATATAATGTTAGACAATGTCAATAAACGATAAATGTCCACAAATTTGGTACAATTAAACTTTAGATAAATAAAAATGTGCTTACCTGATGTGGACTTGTGACATGTGTGGGGCTCAGGAATGTTGATTCACCAAGCGATGGTCTCCCGGTCAACAATACTGCATTGACTTTTCAATCATATTTCCCAGTCAACTATAAATCCATGGCTTTTCAATATCACGTCATTTCCCAGTCAAATATAAATAGATGACTTTTCAATCATGTTTGCCGGTCAACTATAATTCAATGACTTTTCAATCCTATTTCCCAGTCAGCTAGCTGTAACATAATAAAATAATCAAATACCACACAGTGAAACACTGGTCTATTCTAATAAAGCATGCAGGGTGAAACAGTAAACAAAGTAAAATATCAAATTTCCATCACACTATAAATAGATGACTTTTCAATCATATTTACCGGTCAACTATAATTCAATGACTTTTCAATCATGTTTCCCTGTCAACTATAAATCAATGGCTTTTCAATATCATGTAATTTCTGGTCAACTATAAATAGATGATTTTTCAACATTGTTGTTGTTACCTAGTCAACTACAAATCAATGCTTAATCAAGTATAATCGGGACAACTATAAATCAATATTATTCCAATGTCACGTTCATACATGGTCGTTTCTTATTGGTATTGCAATACTGATTCAACATTTATTTAGGGTTTAAATTTCAATCTCAACCATTCTGATGATTCAGATGGAAAATCAATATTTATTCAATGTAGTCTTGCTATCTCGGAGGTGTTCAACTAACGTTTATTCTGTTTAGCCAAAAAGAAAAAAAACCCGGGAGAAATATCTATTTTTTTATATTCCTGCTAACAGTAGTTGGCTAGCTGAAAATTTATATATATATATATTTTTTTTTTTTTGAACTTGGAGAAAAAATATCTATTAATATCTCTATTTAATACTAATCTGCCTATTCTTAGTTGTAAAAATTGTCAAAGTCAGATTTTGCGGTCGTCCAATAAACTTGAAGTCCACAGTTACTGGCTCTGTGTGTTTGTTTAAAATACAAAAACAAAGGAAAACAATAAAAATGAAAGATCCACTGTGTTCTACTTTGAACAGCCACTTCAGGTCCCTTTTACTTAACTTTTACCAGTGGTCACACTGATGTGGGCTCATTGCCCTTAAAGCCAACAGAACGAATGATTACATCACCCACACGTGAAGCAACTGGCTCAGCTGATGTGTGAGAAAAAGGCTCATGCACACAGAAGAATGCTCCTTGACATAAATGTGGCAAAACAAGATTCAACCTGTTCAACAAACACACAAGTGCTATGGCGTACAAATAGTGAATGTGTAGACATGGAACAGGTGTTACTTTGAGTAGTTTAATTACATGGAGTACATGGACAGGTGTGAACACAGTGCAGGACTGTATTCATCAGAAAACATGGATAAACAGAATATACATACATTTTTTCAGCAGAAAACTCTGCTGTACCACAAGACTGGGATTATATGGCAACTGGTCCGCCAACTGGAATTCACCTTACCACAGCAGCAGCTATCAGCTCTCACCTGTTTTAAGCATTTTTAGGATGAAAGCATTTTTAGGAGATTTGGCTAAGTAGGGACTGGTTTAGGGGAAGAAGGAAGTCTCTGAAAGTTTTTTCCCTCAGTCTGTGTTGAACACTGATAATTGGTTGGGGAATACCTCATCATACCTCAGTCATCTCATTGACACTTGTGTAATGTTATTTTACATGTAGCAACTACATTTAGTTCAGCAACATGATACTTAAGTTCCTTAAATTGGTTGAACCTTTCCTCTCACAACCAAGTACTCATAAAGGATGTTATATATAAAACTTGTCCACTTTTCAAAAAAGGAATCACATTACAGTCAGATGCTTCTTTTGTTTCAGTTCTCCTTTTTTCTTTAGAGGACGGGCCTTTAGAAAATAAAGATACCATTACTGCAGCTCAACAAATATCTATATTTAAAGGTTTATGACCAGATGTTAAAGGTTTAGTTTAAAAGACATTCTCTTAGTTTACTTCTTACTCAATACTTAACAGGAGTGTTGTAGTCCAATGAATGTAGTTAGTTGCCATGACAGTTGAGAACTGCTTGTTCTGACACAGTCCTAGTGAACTTTTCTGAAGTGTACTCAGTGATTGTTGACATGGAGAACTTTTTCTATTATTGTGGCAGTTTAAAGTCCTACAGTAACATATGGGCTTCAGCTGAATCAGTCAATAACATTGTTGATCTGTTTTTAGGGGATGGAGATAGATTGCCAGCCCGAGGAATCCATCATCACTTCATTTGATGAGGACAGTGTTGAGCTTGGTGACGTCAAGGACATGAGACTGGAGGCAGAAGCAGTTGTCAATGACGTGCTTTTCGCCGTCGCTGAAATGCACGTGTCACAAAGTCTCAACAATGCGTCAGACGTGGCCTACATAAACGTGGAAACAAGAGAGGGAAACCGGTATTGTCTGGAGCTCACAGAGGCAGGGCTAAGGGTAAGATGCACCAAAAGTGAGACGCTTAGGTTTCTTGTTTTATTGCTCATTGTGTGTGCTCAATGCTTCAGTCCACAAGTCATGCTAAGTTTTACAATAAATCCCTCTAACAGGTGGTGGGCTATGCCTTCGATCAAGTGGACGAGGATTTGAGCACCCAGTATCATGAGACTGTTTACTCGCTTCTGGACACGCTGAGTCCGGGTTACAGAGAAGCCTTTGGGAACGCTTTACTCCAGCGGCTGGAGAGGCTGAAGCAAAACGGACAATAAAAAGGAACAATATGCTGCAAAAGTTGTACAAGCAGAGTAGAAGTTGATGATGTGGGTGTACTTGGATATGAGCTAATAAAAAACCATGTCTGGTCAAATACTATAGCTTATTATGCGACATCCTCCTGCCTAGCTACCACTACGATAATGGGTACAACTCCACTATCAACTTTACTTTGTTCTGACTTTCATATCATCAAAAGACTTCATGTTAGTTACTTAAGGTTAGTGACTGCCAGGGATTGGCTGTATGGAGTCTGTTGCAACATTGTGTTGTTGACTTTACTGTGGAAAGATCTTCTGGCTTCCGCATGTTAGAAATTTGTAACTGCGCACATTGATTGAGAATTTTCACCTTTTGTACTCCTCAAAATGATCTGAGAAAGAAGCAGCACGTTATACTCTGCAGCTGTCCCAGTGAAAGAGCTAAATGCTGTATTTTTCAGCATAAGTCATATACACTGCCTTAATGACTGACTTTTGGTAAGATGAGTACACATAACTTAATTTGTTTTACCCATTTTGTATTGAGAGATTAATAGGTATTTTGTGGCGCTGTGATTTCACTTGGATCACGATGTTGGAAAAATAATTTGAAAAGTGCTATGTCTCATAAAATAACTGGTACTGTACTCAATACCAATTCAGTGTTTGGATATTACTTATTTTTCCTCCATGCTGTATAGTGTAAAAGTAAAGATGCTATTCTTGTGGAGGTTTAAATATACATTTAATCTTCAACTTTTTGGTTCATTTTGCCAGCATCTACAGCATTTGTTGGAATGACCGAGCTTCTGTGCAATGCTTGTTTATTGTACATGTGACCTGGTTTTGAAATCCAGTTTAAGAACTTTTGCATTCATACCATTCTTCCTTGCTGCTGGCCTTTGCTCAGACCAATAAATTCTCAGAAGTGTCAGTCTTCATTTTGCTTCATGAGTACCAATCCCCAAATGTGTAACAGCAGACAAGAGTACACATTAATCAAGGTGAGGTTTTGCAGTAGATGTTTAGTCTTACAGTGTTATCTAGCAAGGCAAGCTTACTTTTACGAGTGTAGTTATTTCCTCCCTTCTGCACAGCCTGCATTGTCAAGTGCAGCTTTTTTTTTTTTTTTTAAATAATGTGTATCAACAAGTCTGACAGTGCCATAGTTTATCAAACAGTGACACTTGAATACATTAGATTTCTTTATTAGAATTTATCTTTTTTTTTCTCTCCATATTCCAGTTCCACATGTCTTGTGGTACAAGGTCAGTGAGAAATAAAAAAAAAAGAAAAAAAAAAAAAGTGAGTAAAGAAAGAAAAACAAACAAAGAAAAAAAAAAAATAACACAAGTATAGTGAGCACCTTTTCTGACTACACAGCAGCCAGTAAAACAAGACATTTGCACTGTTACGGAATGTAGTTCGGGGTCATTAACAAACATTAACCGCATTATTTCCACATACACTACTCTTAAAATTGACTGTTAGAGGATCATGGAAATATCAGTTTATTTAAGCAGGTTTCAAGATGTGTGTGCGCGCAAAGTCTTGCAAACTAGCGAAAGACATACATCTTTAAAATCAATTTGATGAATGAATAAAATTAGATCTTAACTACAGTCATTTACATTCTTTAGGTTTTTACTCCATGCTAAATCCCTTTTTAAAAAAACCAAACAAAAAAAAACACAACCCGAAACACACCACTTTAGAGGAGGAGGTACTGTTGCTAGTTTAGCTCACAATCTGAACTGGGAACTTGATGCAGAACAAGTCGTTTTTGTTGTCATCTTTCAGTTCCCACTCCACCGTCAGCTTTATCTAGAAATGAAAAAGAGTGAACAAGGTGTGCTTTAGATATCTCACCTTTTAAAAAAAAAGAAGTTTGACAAAGTGGGTGAAACTTTGAAGCAACAAAAAGGGTAAAAGAAAAAAACAAAAATAAAATACCCCACATCTGTTTAACAGATGTCTGACAATCCACAGAGAGACATAATGTCATTAGGTTAATGTAGACAACACATTTCCTCAAGCAACACTGACATTTCATTACCAGTCCAACTGTCCAGATATGTGGGTCAAACTTTGTATTATTAACTGTAAATGCAGGTACTGTAATACAAGTGAAACAAGTCCTTAGATCTTTTACTTTTGGTTGGTCACTCAATGTACAAAATATGGATGTCACCACCACTGTCTAATTTCCAGTGGTGGAATATAACAAGTATGTACATTTATTGAATTATTGTCCAAATTAGATACTTGCCCTTTAGCATTTTGTGGCAATTCACAAGTGTTTTTTGGTAACTTTGATTTTAACACAAGTATACTGCTAATACTACTTTTACTTATAATGGAGCATCTTTACACTGTAGCTGTTTGCAGACTCAGACGTACTTACTGGGGGATACTCAGACTTCACAGGAAGAGAGTTCTGATAGTGATACTGCTGCCCATTCTGGATGGGACACTGAATTCCAGACTTGCAGCCATCTTCGATGGGAATGGGGAAGGGGACTGGTACTCCTGCAATAATACCATGAACCAACGCTGTGCTTGTCTGGCTCTCCACAGCTACAACACAGAACATGAGAGATCAGAAGTTAAAACAAATAAAAAAACACCACATTTGTTACAACTCTTTGGGAAAGATACTGCTACAACATATAGTTCCCTTACCACTTTTGAAGGTCACATTGACACTGTAGGACTGCCCTTTGTGTAGCTGGCATGGCTGACTGACACAGGGGTTAATGTCCACCATGACCACTTCGCCAGCAGAGGAGCCTGAAGAGA
The DNA here is from genome assembly GCF_021292245.1 of Micropterus dolomieu. Lineage (NCBI taxonomy): Eukaryota > Metazoa > Chordata > Actinopteri > Centrarchiformes > Centrarchidae > Micropterus > Micropterus dolomieu. The sequence goes on from NC_060160.1 coordinate 17,491,705, forward strand.
AACATGGGAAAATTATAATTGTTATTCTTAAAAGGGAGGTAGACCTCCCCCACCCCCCTAAAAAAAGTAATGCTAATATTTATGCCATAACGCATGTTAAGTGTAAAAACATTCTCATTAGAAGTGACCAACATATTACAACACAGTAAATCTACAAATGGCTGCTTCATGCTTAATGGCAGTGGTTCTCAAAGTAGGGTTCAGCGACCCCCCAGGGGTCCTTGAGGGGGTTCAAGGGGATCCCTAAATTTAACAGAAAGCATGGCACATATAAAACTCTTTTTTTTTAAAAATATAATTCCATAAGTACCACAGTGACAAATTTATAAAAACATGTAAAATGTATCACACATACATATGGTGATACATTTTCCATAATAAAACCTCTAAAAGCAAAAACCCTATCAGATGGGGGTCTGTGGTCCAATTTGTGTCAGTTGAGGTCCTTGACATGAAGTTTGAGAAGCACTGATTAGGGAATCCATTATAGGCGGAGTAACTAATTACATTTACTAAAGGACGAAAGTCACTAATCATTCCAGGTAGGGCTGGGCAATAAAACATAGCGATACAAGTTCCCCATCAACAACAATATAACAAATGTTTGATTTAATTCATTTGGACAACAAACTAGCACTATTTTTCTATTAAAATATTTTGATGAGGAAAGAGGGACAAAAATTGCATATTTGTTAAAAGATTTTATAATTGTTTTGAGTGTTCTACCTCAGATTTGTTAAGTGATCCACTATTTGGCAAGTGCATGGCATGTTCTGACGATACAGTAGTTTAAAACCACAATTAGCCATCTGGTTTTGTCAGCGTTCACTCAGGAGCAACAGATCGCCCATCCCTAATTCCAGGTTATGTTAGATGTAAATGTGGTTATATGAAAAGGATCATGATGGCGTTAAGAGTTGAATAATGTTAAAAATGTTTTCAGAACCATTCCGAAGCCTATCAAGCCATATAAACTGTCATAAAGATGTTTAACTTAGATTACCGCTTTCTCCTTTCAGTAAAAGGAGTACCTAGTACGCTTTGTCACCTTTGTTTCAACACAAATCTTTTAAATAAAGTTGCTGACGACTACATTTACATTTATTCATTTAGCTAACACTTTTACCCAAAAGCGACTTAGAATTGACATGTATGAGGATGTGTCACAGTGGGGAGTTGAACCCGGGTCTCACATCAAAGGCAGGCATCTTAACCACTGCCCCATGAGTCATGGAAGACATGTTTTAGTTTCAGAAGTCAACTTTACTGGCCAAGTATTAGGCATACAGACAGTTGACTCAAATTTTCAAATAACGAAGTCTGCTTGGATTAATATTCTGAAAGTGTTCTGTGAAATTATTTTGGTATTAAGAGTGGATTACCTCAATCATGTGTTTTACATTCATTAAGTGGCCTAATTTCAAGACTATTTGACCCAACCTTATGTAAAACCTACTCATGTATGCTATAGGTTCATACAGCAATAAGTAATGATGCCATGTTAAATGTTGTATGTGTACAACACATGTAGTTCAGTTTATTTGTCATGAGTTCTACTCAGCTGTGTAATATCCTCTGTGTAGAAGGAGAAAGCTTGACAAAGTCTAAAAACAATAACCCTTATGTCAACATCTTAGTGTTGCATTATGGGAAAGGATGATGCATTTTTGGAACTTGACCTATGATACTGACTAAAAGTCTATATCTTGGACTCAGCTGCTTAAATTTGGACTACTTTAAGATCTGTCTCTAGTTCCCCAACTGTATAGAAGTGATTTACTACAAAGTTTCCAATTCAAATCAGGAATCTCCTAAGTAAACAATTCTATTCCGTAGTTACAGAAGATTTGGCGAAAGAATACAGACTAAGCATCAGACCAGTTTTTTTGTTGCATGGATCAATAACGAGCTGGGACTGTTACTGAATGTAACACGGGAGTGTGGCGGCAGAAAACCGACTGGGAGTTGTTGCAAAGTAAAAGGCGACATGCACAGTACAAGTGTAGGCAGATGACTGTTATTTGCACGCTACAGAATATTTTAATAAAAATATGATGTCAAAAACCTGGTCAGCAGCATTGTGTTTCTGCTTTGCAAGACCCAATCAGAGAGCCGAGCGTGAGCGGCTGCGTCATCGTTTCTAAAGCCCTCCGTTTTGGCCCGTCTTCACTAAAACGCCCTCCGGAGTTTTGAAACGCAAAACTGGGTCGGCAACATTTCCAAACTTCAAACGTAGTAGTGTTGATGGGGCCTGAGAGAAAATACACAACCTCCTTTCCCACCCGTCCTCCTTGTAAATGATTGACTTGTAAACTAGTCGGTCAAAATAAGTAATTTCTAGTCATCTTTGTGTTTTGGGAAGCTGATGAGTGCGTTTCACTATTTCAGGACATTTAATGGTATCAAGATAGCGCATGTACAAGTAATGTTAAGTCAACTGATGTCACTATTTGGGTTACTTCTACAAGACTCTTGACTAGTATTTAACTTGCCAACAGTTAGCCGTTTAACTTTAGACATAAGTAAATATTCTTATTAAGCCGGCCATGTGAAACTTACCGCAGTCGATGAATTTCACTGGATCCGCACAGGTGAATCCCATTAAGCAGAGCAAAACGATGAAACCAGTCTGGGCATCCATGTTTCTTTTTTGTTTGACCCTAAAACCTAAACAAATAAGTGTTCATTATGTAACAGAAAAGTAAACTACCGAAGACCTGTCTGACTTTAAGTCGTCAGCAATCATATGACTTCGTGTCTGTTTCCCCATCCCCAATGTCCCGAGCGTGGCAGTGATTACTACACAAGAAATACTCTTCGAATACCTGGCACTACAGTAAACAACATAAACACAGTGAGTCTACTAAATAAGTATAAGATATCGGTAAACTAACAAACTATACCTTTATAGGTCCTCAGCCAGCTTTCAGAGTGTTTATGCTGACTACCTACTCCTTGCACTTTTTATTTCCTTGTATCACGCGACCCAAGTAACGCCTATTTAATGTTACAAGGCGTTTTTCTCGCCCGAGATTTAGCCTATCAGGACCGCTTTAGCGCAGATATCCCTCCTCCTGCGCTATAATTGGCAGATCAAAACCTCAAACACTAAACGAACGCGCTCATCTGTAATCTACATCTAAATGTTATAAATCTAAATTTTAAAACTATTGGTGGATCCAATAATACACCATAGGAGCGATGTACCTGAGAGGCAAAACCAAGGTATGTAGTTTTACAAGTACATCCGACGGGTGAAAACATAAATGCTTCCTGATTGGTGCACGGACAAATCAAACAACAATTTTAGCCAATAAGGATACGATATGTTCCTCGGCTCCGGTTGGGGGCGGAACTTGCCAACGTTTGTTGTGGAAAATGTCATTCGTGAGACGAGCCATGATAACTGCGTCAAAGTCAAAAGTATTGAGCCTTGCAAGGTAACGTTGATTTGTTTTATATCGTTCACATCTTTAGGGATCTCCATGATTAAAATCACCCTGTAAGAAACTTCTCTGAGGAGGAAAAAAGCGGTGTGTTAGGTCGTTAGAACGCTAACGTTAGCCTTTGATGCTAAGTCCCCGTTAAGTAACATTAGGTAGTACTGGGGCCAGTAACGTTACAGGTCCTTCTGCTGTCATGCGATCTAATCTGAATGTTACGTTGATGTTTTGCAGGGCATCTACTCTTCTGAGCAATCTCAATGTGAGCCATCAGTTACACCGGCCTCCTCAAAACCCCTTGCCCCTTTACACAGCAGGGTTTCAGCGTTTCAGCAGCGCCTCAGCCCAGGAGAAGCCAGCTGTGTCCGGTCCAGCTGAAGATAAAATACATCTCACTGAGTCATGTGTGAAGGTCTGCAGATACCCATGATTAAGCATCACACTCTTCTCATGCTGTATTTTCGAGACCTATCTGGGAAGCCTGGAAAGTTAAAAACTACACATGAAGCTGCTAGAGTGACAGATGAGTTAGTGAAGCTGTTTTGCAGGTGTGGGTATATTCGCGGGATGGACTTATTATCTGTGTAAAATGTCCGACATTTCATAAATTCTCCATCTGAGCCAGTGGAGCAGCTAAATAATGTCAGATCAGAGTCTTACTTTACGTATTCAAGATATTTCTTAGGGCCCTTAATTTATGTAACAGGGAAAGGTAAGACCGGTCAAGCTTGCAGTAATTTGCTGACCCCACAAGTGTTCACTGACCTTCCAGCTCTAGTTATTTCTCATATGTGTCCTTGTTAGGGAGGCAACAGTTACACTGATAAGGTAGAGACAGTATCTCAGGCGTCAGGCTAGCAGATATCGGTGTTCTCTGGGAATCTTGCAAGGTTGAGTCTTACAAGGATGTTTACAAGAATTTACTGACTTCACAGATTAGAGTACATCTCATGGAATATATTCAAATATGACATATCATTGGAGAATTAACATCAGATCAATCAGAAGCATTTCATGTTAAATCCCATTGCCTCACAGCCACTTTGGTAATGAATGTGCTGAACTGTTTTTTTTGTGTGTATTCATGCTCATGTCCTCCCTTTTAATCCAGAGACTAGGGGAAATCATGGGGAACGGGGAGTACCTGAGAATACATGTAGAGGGAGGAGGCTGCTCTGGGTTCCAGTACAAGTTCTCTGTTGTTAGTAACAAGAATGAAGATGACAGGTAACCTGCAACAAATGTAGCTTTAAAGTTACTTTCTTCCCCGCTGGCCTCATTGTTTTTCCATATTGTCTATTAATCCAGTCAACTCTGTCCCATCCTGCCTTCACTCTGCTCTGCTTTCAGCTTGTTTGAGCAAGGAGGAGTGGGCGTTATCGTGGATCAGGACAGCCTGGAGTATGTGAAAGGAGCCACTGTGGACTTCACCCAGGAGCTGATCCGCTCCACTTTCCAAGTGCTCAAAAATCCTCAAGCTGATCATGGCTGCTCCTGTGGCAGCTCCTTCTCTGTCAAACTATGACCTTGTTTCCCTGCTTCCCTGTGTCAATATTACTTAAAACCCTGATTTACCAGTTTATTAGAATATTAGAGACACTTGTTAATATAATTCATTCTAACTATTTCAGCCTAAACAATTGCCATAGAGATTCTTCAACACCTTTCTGACACAATGTCAACAAAAACTTGACATAGATAAAGATAGAATTTATTATATGGTTATATTACGGATTGCCTATAACAGTAAACAGGTACCTAATAAACTGGTAACGCAGGGCATAATGTGATATTGGACTTTCTGATACATTGAATTCTTAATTTCAGTCACTAATAGCTACACCTAGTGTCACAGAGAAACCGGCCGATAATCATTTTCCTAGAAAAACAGGGTGTTTGTTTTTAGGTGTGAAACTACTTGAACGGGATGAAAGGCAGAGGTATTGATTAATCATTGTGCTGTTTTGCAGTTAATGAGTGGAGAATGCTCACTGACCGCTTGTTCATGTTAGTCATCTGTGATTTGTCATGTATTCAAACAACAGTGCTTAGATTTGCCTTTGTGTGTAAAATATGTAAATAGACATATCTATGAAGAGCTAAGATGTATTATTTGTTTCACATAAAATAAAACAGTGAATTTCAGACGTGTATATCTTCAGTCATTTCAATGTATTATATGCAAATTGGTGTGTGTCCAAAAACTTGATGTAAGCGAGGTGGTTTTTTGTTATCTCATGATGCGCTTCCTGATCACATTAGAATGATGAAAGGGCAGCCAGAAAGTGTGTGTGTGTGTGTGTGTGTGTGTATATATATAAATATAAATATATATATATATATATATATTTTTTTTTTTTTCTAAAGGTTAGTTAAAGTGTTAACTTCATCAGCATCAACTGGTCAGTGAATATTATTCGAAGTTTAAAACTCAAGTTAATGGTTGCCTTTTTTTTTATTAAAGTGGAGTTTAAGAAACATCTCACAAAAAATATACAAAAAGAATATATACAAATGATATTTACACTGGTATAATGTAAATCAAAATATGCAGCAACATTTTTTGTAGTTAGTCAGTAGTTAGGAACAAAATGTTTTGCACTTTTCATATTTTCTCTCTGATAAAACATTCCATTTAAGCAATATATCCGATTACACAAAACAGGAACTTACTGTCACACCATTCATATTCATGAAAATGCGACCATAATACATCATAGCAGCACACCGAAAAGTGACCAGAAGAATTGCAACAGTGCATTGAAACATCAATTTAAGCAGTTTTGTTTTTCTGAGGAATTAGGTTCGGACGGATTGTCTTCCAGGAAACCATGCACACCCACTAACCACAAACAAGTCCTCAAACAAGTATGCACACGTTTAACATGTCATGAGGGGAACACTGCCAAGGGAGGTTTGACGTCAACCAATCAACAACACATAACACACCATAAATGAACTGTCAGGGTAACACAGTGACCAGGTCAGGTGTACAGTGCATAGTATGCTTTGGCATGCTGACATCCAGAACATAACAGTGGATGTTACATTCAGGAGAAGGCCACGGGATTTGGAATTACCAGTAAAAATAGAACAAATGACTAAATGTAAATGTAAATGCTCCGTACTTGTATAGCGCCTTTCTAGTCTTTTCGACCACTCAAAGCGCTTTTACACTACATCTGCATTCACCAGTCACACACATTCATACACTGAGCCTAAGTGCTCAAACAGAAACTAACATTCACACTCATTCATACACTGGCGGAATAGCCGCCAGGGGCAAATCGGGGTTCAGTATCTTGCCCAAGGACACTTCGACACGCAACCAGGGAGCCAGGGATCGAACCGCCGACCTTCCGATTAACAGCCAACCCGCTCTACCTCCTGAGCCACAGCCGCCCCGACTACATGATCCAAAAAGTAAAACCAACATAATACAAAAAGAATCCAAACCCTCATAAATTGAACACTCAGATTAAGGCTAATTCAGTTTGCTACATGTTTTTAAAAAATGGCATTGTCAGAAACACAATTTCTTAGGCCTGCCAAGTGACAAAACTGCCATTTGGGACACAGATAACGCTCATTCTTAAAAAAAATAATCCATCACTGAAATGATATGCACATACTGTATTAGAGAGATGTATTTTTTTCATTGATGATGTGAATGTCGTGAGAGCAGGGCTGTATACCCTCTGCCTGTGTTCACAATCAAGACTGATGCTGTGATGAAAATGAGCCTTGCACATATGCATGCACCTAGTTTTGAGGCAGTAAGTCAGATCGCCACTCCATTTACAAGCTGCCAGGTCTGTCCTCCTCCTCCTCCTCGTTTAAATGCGTCCTTAAGCAGAATCGTTTCTCATGCTGGGAGACGCCCAGACTTTCCGAGGCAGGTGTGGTCCTCAGTGAGGGGCATGGACGCACCTCCATACAAAGAGGCTAGAAAGGGCATAGAGATATTGACGCATCGCTTAATATTTGATTGTCATATCATTTGTAAAAAAAAAAGTTTTTGGAGTCTCAGTCGTACCTTCGGTCATCTCCACCAGCACTAACGACGAAGCGATCTCCATTAGTGAAGCGCACATTAGTCAGGTGTGCAGAATGCCCCAGAAAGCGTTTGTGTTTGGCCTAAAAGAGATCACACACACACGTATCATCCAAGTGGCACCTTTTCAAACTACAGTCAACAAACACGGACATATATACAGTATATTACAGTGCACATAAGAATATCAGAGCATGTGACAGTTCCAGTTAAAACTGTTAAGTCATCATGGAGTCCTCATTTAACCTCCGTCACGTAAAATCTAGTTTTTCAGTAAGTGAAAAGAATGAGGGAATAATGGTCACAAGTTGAAACGTGATGGTTTTGTAACAGGTATATTAAAAACAATAATTTAAACACACTACATTAATGGCCTTTTTATAAATACCACCACTGCAGGGCATCAAAGTCAGTCATTTTCAAACTCTACACAGAGTGGCTCAGAAAGGTGCAGAGAAAAATATCACACTTAAAACTACCATCATCATACAAATGGTAAAAGTATAAATATTACTGTCATAATAAATAAAATAAAATGGTAATAATGATATTATGCAATCATACTTACAAACTTCTCTGGACATGGAAAGTCAAACAGCTTTACCATTCCAAAGTCATCGCCTGTGACGATGTTAAGGCCCGAGTGGGACACACAGGCACAGGTGACGTCGGCTTTGTCTGTGTTGCGGGACCAGATCCCTATGACCTCGTCCCCAAGGACACTGGATACAAAGAGAGATCAATTACACTTTTGCCTTAGACTCTGCTCTTCAGCCGTTACCTTTCCAACATACATGTGTTAGTCTTAACACTCTACTCTCACCTTGTCCAGGTGGCCCAGGTAATCCTGTCGATATGGGACTGCTCTGTGACCTGCTTCCCGGACGGCACCTCATACACGAGTCGTTTGTAAGCACCTGTGGAAATCTGTTTTGAGGTATTGGAGGTTAGCAATCATACAGGCAGCCAGCATCTGAGACAAACATGCCCTCTCACCGCAAAGTCAATACCTGGACGTAAGTGCTGTCGGCAGAAAAGTCCATCTGCATCACGAAGCTGGGGATGTCCCTGCAGCAGTTGATGCGGTTCAGCTGCGGGCCGAGCGTGAGGTCGTAGAAGTCAACAGCACTCTCAGTAGAGCCTACGGCCAAGTAACAAGAATTTGGACTGAACCTGTAAGAAAGACATGCAGTGTCACAAAACACATCTCCTGTCAGATTTACTTTGTAGTGTGTAGGGTAGCTTTGAACCTTTTCAGTCTCCAAAATATAATAAAAAGACATTAATTCTGATGTGTTTAAACTGATGCCACTGATGATTCATTATCTTTCAATCTAAAAATGAACACGCAAATAAACAAATTAATGAAAATACATTCAAACTAGGCTGATTCATAGGTCCTAACAGTTTGCACTTTCCAGTTCCATAAGCTGCCATCATTACCTTATATCCTGGATAGGAGAGCGCCGGTCCCTCTTCTTGCCCCAGATTTTGAGCGAGGCAACCAGCAGGATGATGAACTCTCCATTCTTCATGCCGATGGCCACCATGTCTCCCTCAGGGCTGTAGCTGATGGTACGCGCTGGGTGGCCCAGGTTCACCTTGTTCAGCATCTTCTGTATCCCCACAAGGCCATGTAAGATCAGGACATAATTAACATAACTTTGTGGATGAGGGAAGCCAAACTTTCCCTTGATGAAAGACAGTGGACGTCTTGATAGAGTGATGATAGAAATATAGCATTACTGGGAAAAATTGAGATAGATAGGTAACATGGCTGACCTTCTCTGGAATGTCCCACAGACGAACAGTGCCGTCCTCTGCCGCAGACAGAAATACGTCTCTGGAGGGATGGGTGCCCAAGCCCCAGATAGGTCCGTCCATGTGTCCGTTCACCAAGATGTTGCACGCCGCATTCTTCTCTCCTACCTCAATGATCTCTGCATTCCTGGTCCCCACGAGGATTTTACCCTAATGCAGCAATCAGTAAAATGTGTCAGATGAGATAAAGAGAATTAGCTGGATAATTTTATTGAGTTCAGTATTATCTGGAACCTACCTTTCCTCTGCATACAGAGCGAACACAGTCTATGATCTGTCCAGTTTCTAATCGAAACGCTCTGCAGCGCTTCAGCTCCTGGTCCCAGAGCTTCAACGCGCCTCCTTCCTTTGACCTGTAGAGAGAGTTTTTAATCTCTCAGCTAATGAAATTCACAGCTTTAAATAAAATGTATGTATTTTCCTCTGATATGTATTTAGACTTATTGCAAATATCGATAAATCACAAAATTAAAGGGATGTTTTCACTTATCTGTTATCAAGATAATATATGATACCACTAAAACCACCACGCATGTAATATAGTGAAGAAAGGCAACGGGGCAGCACTTACGGTCTTTCCTTGCCTCCGGTGACGATGAGGCCGTCTCTCAGTGTGGTGTACATGGTGAACACAGGGCCCGTATGAGCTTTGGCCACAATTCTTACTAGAATGTGTTCCTTCCACACACACACATCCCCACTTATGGTACCTGTAAATGTCAAGTTATTCTGAAAAGAAAACAAATCTGCACTAATCTAGTGGCCTAAGAGCAGAGCGAGCAATGCAAGAACAATTCACAGCACATTTAAGCAGACAGTATGGGATCTGATGAGCTATAAGTATTAGCAGAGTCAAATTATGATGTAAAACATAACAACAAGCAACGATTTTAAGATTTCATAAAACTGGTGTTTGAAATAGACACCGTAAAATATATTGGTTGGAATTCACTTACAGCTCCAAATGCTACAGACAGCATGGTCTGCATCCGGGCATCCTCTATTGAACTCAGCACACCTTTCTTGCTGAGCAAAGCTCGACCAGCCAAAGTCCAGAAACGCACATGCTTGATCCCCACAGACACAAAGTGTGTGTCAGAGTCCGGCCGAAATTCAGCCACAAAGATCCGCTGGGTGTGACCTATCCGGCTGGCCACCTTGGCACCTGAAAAACAACGAAAGAGTGCAATGAATTTTCTAATGCCCAAAGGTCAAAGTTTAAGAGAAGAGTATTTCGTTTTACCTTCCTGCCACTTCCAGATGGTGACGGTGTGTTCAGGGTCCAGGCCCACAGACAGCAGGAGTTTTCCTGTGGCACTAAAGCTGACAGAGCAAACCCCACCAGAGTGGAAACAACGTAACACTGACAGTGTCTGCTTGGTCATGGCATCCCACACATGGATAGATGGAGACGTTGCTGAGGGACAGAGAAGGAAAAGAGAATTTTTGTTTAAATCTATCTACTATCAATGCACTTCTTTCTTTCTCTCGTCCGACTCGTGTCATGTGTAAAACCTTAGCAAAGGTAGTTAATTATTATTATTGAGTTTCTTTGTTTATTGGGTTTCTAAAAATGCCATACTCAAATTGAACAAAACCCCAAAACTAAAAAGGTACAGGCTAGAGTTTAGACATATGCTTTCATAGGTTTGCATGAGGTAAAAAACGCCAATCAAGTGGCCACTAGATGGCAGAAACGTAAAGAATATAATAAGTTGCAGTCTATGGATGAAACAACACAGATTTCCTTTCAATAGTTATTAACACCATGTTTCCTGCCTTACATAAAGAATCATTGTAAAATGTACTTACCCGACATGTCACCAGTATCACCTGAAAAGAAGGAAAGTCTGATTGATTGACGGAGACAACAATATTATTATTATTGGTTTTTTTTTAACTTTCTGAGCAATAGTAGTATCTGCTATTGACAAAACCTTTTACTTTCAAAATATTAAGGTAATTTACAGAAAATTAAGTACAATTACATTAAATATAATTATATTTTGCTATCACAAATCCTCTGTCATTCAATTGCTTTGTTTACGTGTGTCTGTCTGTGAGATGTGCCGCATATATGACAATCCCACAACTATTCCTTAAACGGGGTCATTAGTTGCTTTATAGTTCAGATGGGCTCGTAGGAAGAGAATGACATGTCATGTACAATAATCCACCTGCCTATACAATGCACAACACAGGATACAGGGAAGAAAAATGAGACGGCTGGTGACACAGGAGGTCAACTTCTCCCAAACATACCTACTTGGCCAGTTGCCACCACGTTGGGGAATTTGGGATGTTGATTGATTGTCAGGCACAGAATGTCGTCACTGTGTTCTACATAGAAACTTTGGCAGGCTGTAAGAAAACACACCCAACCCACACACACATACACACACAAGATGAAACACATACATGTTACATTTGCTTTTCAGGTAGTAAACAGTAACACTGTCTCTGAGTATCTGCTAGACTGTGCTCTGTCTGCTTACTGTTGAAATGATTGGTTCAAGTATGAAGAAGTTTCGGAGACTGATGAAGACTTAACATAGCATGGTTTATTGAGCCCGGCCGAGGAGATACAGTGCCAGCATACAACATGTGAACACATCAAATGCCAACACCAAATCTGAAGGATAACATCTTGTGGTCCCTTTTATGTTTCTGTCTTCCCCCTAGTGCCTGTAGGTTTCTCTATTAGGTCACCTTTCACCTAGAACAACTAATCTATCTGATGTTTAGGCTCCAATGCTTCATCATATTGGAATCTCTCACTATCCAAGAGTTGTACTCTAATCTGTGAGTTCTTGTAAACATTCTTGTAGAGCTCAACCTTGTAAGATTCCCAGAGAACACTGATATCTGCTAGCCTGACATCTGAGCTACTGTCTCTACCTAATCAGTCTATTGTTGTCTTCCTGATGAGGACAAGTACGTGTGAGAAATACCTAAAGCAATAATGTCAAACACTTATGGGTCAGCTAAATTACTCTAAGCTAGACCTGTCTAATCTTTCCCTGTTACATCACTTAAGACACCTAAGAAATAATCTCAACACTTACAGGTTGTCAAGTTGAGCACAATGCCGACTGAGGCCGTGTGGTAGATGATGTCTGCCCCCTCGTTCAGGTAGTGCACGTTATTACGGCAGTCATTGCCACGGTAACCAAACACCAGCTCCAACCCCAGGTCCTGCGGGAGAGTCAGAAAAAGAACGGCAGAAAGTCAAAAAGGTCAACGCCATGACAACTAAGATGTTCAGAGCCAGCTGCCGGCTGAAGTAGCACGTCGTTATTCGATTACAGCATCCTCCCCAGAGGATCTTTCTGGACAGAATACGAGCACACAGCTTCTTCAGCTGAAATAATCACAGTAGAAACTGGCATTTTGAATCTTTTGCTGCGCTGACAGAGACTCCTTCTGTTTACATAAGGTTATTCATCTCTTTACATCTATCAGTTTGCCGTGTTTTGGTAAGGATGTGTGGCCCTTCTTACCTCAATGGGTCTCTTCTTTTTGCCAACATTGTTGGTCTGCAGCTTCTCCGGCTGTGGCAGCGCCCTGCTGACAGGAGGCCTGAAACAGACAGCTGGGATAAGAGGGCTGCCGCAGAGCTGCTTATCATGCTGATGATAATGACATGATGATGACAATAATGATTATATTACACTGTTTACTATTCTGACTGTTGCATAGAAAAAGGTCATGAATATCTGCTGAAATGTGTTATCTCAACAGAAAGGAAAATCCATGTGTGTACACTACAGAGTTCGTATTACCAGCAAAGCAATGAAAGGATGAGATTTCATCAGAGACATCACTAATTAAATATAATGTATGTCTGGATTTGTGGCTGAAAAATGCAGTTCTCTGTATTCTGTTTGAAATACAACCAGACAGTGAATTTAAAAGTCCTTTTCACTCATTAAATCAGCTAAACAGTTTTCTCTGATTAATTTGAAAGACTTTTAAAGTGCATATTTAAAACTCAATTGTATGAAACTATTAAATAAACTGCAAAGACTGTATGGAGTCTAAAAGACGGACACCAGGAGACCACTCGCTTCATATTTAATCTACAAATATTGAAACGAGGCCAAAACCTGTGTATGTGCTCTACAAAGTAATAAAAGAAGCAGAAAGTAGGTGGCTTACCTTGACCCTCTTCGGGGCAGCAATTACAAAGAAGAAAGTAATAATTAGAAAAGGTTTCTCACAGCGTTCACTAATGCCCAGGCACACATACACACAAAACACAACACCTCAGCCGCTGAGGACATAAAATACAGGAGTCAGGGCATTGTGTAACCATGACAACTAAAGTCCATTTCCATGACAACTGCGGCCCGAAAGATGCTGGGTGGATGCTTGCATCTTTGTCAGAGAAACTAATCTGGAAATCAGTAAACCTGATGCACCCAAAGCCTGGGACCCACTTAGAGATGGATTATGATGATGGGAAGTTTGATAATTAACTGTTTAAGACCACCTACAAAAACAATATTTCCATTAAAAAGACTTGTATCGTGAAATGTGTATGTTTCTAATAATCCTTCTGGTTTTGATGTGTGAAGTTAATCCACTTTAATCATTCCATTTCCAAGTCACCGACTATTAATAACACTTCTTGTGCAACCCATTCAGATTTGTTCTGCTGACTATTTGACACAAAAGTAAATTAAATTCAAGCTCTAATTGAATTGGCGTTCAGAAAATCAGCTCATTAGCAAGATAATTAGCACCCAAAATAATTTCTGTATGAAGAAAAACAAAACTTCATGAGATGACTATCAAGAGTGAAAGGCACTTCTTGATCCTATCGTCTCGTATCGTATGCCTTCATTTTATTTGTATAGTTTGTATAGTTTGCTCTTTATGAAGGCGACAGGGTGACCATGTGATACATTCTCCCTAATGTAGCCCACAGATTAAAACAACACAGTTTAGTCAGAGAGGCTGTTTACCTTTTCTCTGTAATTAAAAATATTACAACCATGCCAACAGCTTAACCTTTTGTCCAAAATGAACATACATGAACACCAAAGCTTACCTGACCACCCCTTGTCTTCGAGTTGCATTAAAGAGCGAAGCAGGATAATGACAGATGGACAGCCATTAAAGGAAAGAAGAAGAGCAGAAAAGGCTGAGTTATTTCAAAAGGGCAGGGGCAGGGCAGGATTTTCAGGCAGGAAAAGAAAAGATGTTGACTGAAGAAGGCAGACTTGGCTTCATCTGGACACCGAAGCCTCATTTTTTGTTCTATGACAAGCAGACATTCCTAAACGTTATTTTGTGACTGCTCATGGGGCATCCTTCTGAGCATCAGCAGAGCAATACCTTTCGTCTACAGAGGGTTCTTTCAGCTGCAGGTGTGGTTTCACACCCGTCATGGGTCGCATGTTGGTCGATAAGGCCTTGATGGTGTAGTTGATCTCGTTCTCCCTCGTCACATCACTGTCATAACCTTGTAAAGGAAAGAAAATTCACAGATTTCGCTTTAGCAATGGAAACATTCGATGAATAAAAAACCTGAAAAGATACAAATCTTTCACCTCCATCATCCTCACTCTCGATGTCCGACTCCTCGCTGTCACACTGTTTGAATTCCCGGTGGCCCTCGGGCTCATGGGCCCAGATCATGAGGCACGTGTCGCCCCCACCAACCGTAACCAGGAGGCTGTCATCATGGGTCCATCGCACATTGGTAACATGTGTGCTGTGGGCCACATAGCGTTTGAACTTTGCATACTTCCCCTGGGGGAGAGGGACAACAATAGTTTAACACGTGACATTAAAACACAGAAATTAACATAACATTTGCATGAACCTTAAACATAAGCCTAACAGTAAGGAATGAGACATTCAAACCAGATAAGAAAAAGACTGATG
>NC_060160.1:17507014-17528633 GCF_021292245.1 Micropterus dolomieu
CTATCGTCTCGTATCGTATGCCTTCATTTTATTTGTATAGTTTGTATAGTTTGCTCTTTATGAAGGCGACAGGGTGACCATGTGATACATTCTCCCTAATGTAGCCCACAGATTAAAACAACACAGTTTAGTCAGAGAGGCTGTTTACCTTTTCTCTGTAATTAAAAATATTACAACCATGCCAACAGCTTAACCTTTTGTCCAAAATGAACATACATGAACACCAAAGCTTACCTGACCACCCCTTGTCTTCGAGTTGCATTAAAGAGCGAAGCAGGATAATGACAGATGGACAGCCATTAAAGGAAAGAAGAAGAGCAGAAAAGGCTGAGTTATTTCAAAAGGGCAGGGGCAGGGCAGGATTTTCAGGCAGGAAAAGAAAAGATGTTGACTGAAGAAGGCAGACTTGGCTTCATCTGGACACCGAAGCCTCATTTTTTGTTCTATGACAAGCAGACATTCCTAAACGTTATTTTGTGACTGCTCATGGGGCATCCTTCTGAGCATCAGCAGAGCAATACCTTTCGTCTACAGAGGGTTCTTTCAGCTGCAGGTGTGGTTTCACACCCGTCATGGGTCGCATGTTGGTCGATAAGGCCTTGATGGTGTAGTTGATCTCGTTCTCCCTCGTCACATCACTGTCATAACCTTGTAAAGGAAAGAAAATTCACAGATTTCGCTTTAGCAATGGAAACATTCGATGAATAAAAAACCTGAAAAGATACAAATCTTTCACCTCCATCATCCTCACTCTCGATGTCCGACTCCTCGCTGTCACACTGTTTGAATTCCCGGTGGCCCTCGGGCTCATGGGCCCAGATCATGAGGCACGTGTCGCCCCCACCAACCGTAACCAGGAGGCTGTCATCATGGGTCCATCGCACATTGGTAACATGTGTGCTGTGGGCCACATAGCGTTTGAACTTTGCATACTTCCCCTGGGGGAGAGGGACAACAATAGTTTAACACGTGACATTAAAACACAGAAATTAACATAACATTTGCATGAACCTTAAACATAAGCCTAACAGTAAGGAATGAGACATTCAAACCAGATAAGAAAAAGACTGATGCATTGTCTTACCTTGACAGGGTATCTGAAGAGCTTGACGTATCCTAAGTCATCTCCTGTTGCTAGCACCTTCCTGTCATTACTAAGGCAGGCAGCGGTGACCTCAGTGACCTCACTGACCAAAGGCCAGATTCCCTCAACATACGTTCCCAGGACACACGTCCACGTGCTCCAGTCAATCTTCTCCACCTTAACCAAGTGAGTAAATGTTAATTTATTTAGCGCATTTATTTTACTTCACAATGAAAGCATTAACTATCAAAACAGGCAGGATAGTAACACACACAAGAATAACAAAATAAAACACAAAAATTCAGAAAAAGAGCCTGATAGGTAATAACTAAAATGTTTTAAAATATGAAATCTACAGGCATCCCTGTAGACAGCCAACACTGGAGTAATGTGCTCTCTACTCTAGGCTTTATAGGAAGACCGGCTGCAGTATTTTGAACCATCTGCAGGCAAGCTAGAACTCAGGCTGAGGCAAGACTATAATGAATTCCATTAATCTAGCCTTGAAGACACAAAGGCATGGATTCATTTCTCTGGACTTTCAAAAGATAAAATATGTTTGACCTTAGATATTCCTTAATTGGAAAAAAACATAATTGCGCCAGTTTATTTATAGGAACAGTAAAATCCAGGGATGAGTCAAATGTGGCACCGAAATTGCTTGTGTACTGCTTGACAATTGAGGTTAAAGGAATAGTTTGGCATTTTGGCAAATGCATTTATTCACTTTCTTGTTGAAATTTCAATGAGGATTCTGATACAACTCTCACGTCTCACATCTGTCTGTTAAATACAAAGACTGGAAACAGGGAAACAACTTGCCTCGCTCTGTCCAGTGGTCCCAACAAAACACAGCTATCAGCACTAGCTCCTCCTGTTCCCTGTCTATGTGCTAAGCTAAGCTAACTAGCTGCTGGTTCCAGCTTCGTATTTACCATACAGACATGAAAGTGGTTTCTCATCTAACTATCAGTAAGAAAGAAAATATCCCAAAATGTCAAACTATTCCTTTAAAATTGTCCCAGAGACTGCTGCTGGGTCATTTGATCAGTCTCAGTGCCAATAATAATACTCTCTGTGTTATCCTAATTAAAACTGAGAAAGTTCAGTTTAGTTAGTCAACTGACATTGCAACATTAAACGTACAAGTAAAGCTGAATATCATCAGCATAAAAGTGAAAAGATATATTTAAAAGACGCACATAAGGCCCAACTGGAGCAAATAAATAGTGAATAAAATGTGACCAAGAACAGACCCTTGAGGCACTCCAAAACAGCAGATTTAACCATCACAGAAAGTTGTCCATTTAACAAATACAACATAAAACAACTAAGGGAAGAACCAGATAGGCCAGCCCACTGTCTCGGCCTGTCAAAAATGATCCTGTGATCAAGTGCACAAGAGAAGAGTTAATGGGAGGGACAGAGGAAACAGTCATGCATCATGATGAGGTGAGACGAAGGAGCAAAGGTTGGAGAGGACATCTGAGGTTCCAGAGAGACACCACCAAGCAGCAGCATCTATCATCTCTGACCCTTATGTTCTTAATTTTTCCCTCGGCTGTATGCCTTGCAAGGTGTCTGAACGTAGCGCTGTATTAAAAGGGGCCCTAGACACTATCCCACTTCCACTGCCAAAATTAGAATCATACTGTTGAAAAGTGGGCCGTGTTCATGCTTCATTGCCCTTCCCCAAGCCTGCTCTGATCCCGAAGGGAAAAGTGGGCCAACAGCACCATAACCCACGGCTGCTGCTGCGCCTTCGCTCCCTGCTTACCTCTGTAGCCGGGATGGTCTGCCTCTTGCCGCGAGGAGCCTCAAAAAAAAACTGCTCTTTAGCACCTGTGTTGACTTGGAGTAGTTTTCCTGTGAATGAGAAAGGCCAGCGGGCCATGGTGCTTAACTGTTTTTTAACAGATTTTGAATCCATAATTGGTGCTTAAGCAATCGTTTTCATGGATTTACTGAGATAATAGTATTTAAGGAAGCATATTTACCTCTCTTGTCCCAGTCCAGATGGGTAATGTAGTTGAGGCATCCTTTGCACACGCCAACTCGTTTACTGCTCATTACATTGTAAATATCCACAAATGTGTCCCCTGATGCTACTGCAAGGTACTTCCCAGCACCTGAGCAAACAAAAGAGAGAGAAGTAACAGGTTCACACAAAATATCAACAGAACTGTGTATTTTTTGTCATGCTTGCAGCCTGTCTCAACAGATAGCAATGTCAGTCGGTTGGTAGTTTGGTCTCCCAGTTTATTCCAGGCTGAAAAATCACATCTTAATAATGTCAACAATTATTGCATAAATTGCATTGCCATAAAATCTAGTACAGATGTGTTGTTGTGACTCATATGTTGTATCCTAATGATTTGGAAGAGCCACTTGCTTTTCCTCTAGTGCCACCATGAGGTTCACATTTGTGGCTTTGAGTTTTGCCTTAACAACATTTATTTCCCTGTTAGGATAAATTGTAATAACTTTGGTGATCTCTTAACCTTTCTAGCGGCACCATCCGGTCTAAAATGTAATGTGTCCCATTACTAAATGACAAAATACCTTCAAAACTAATGACAGCAGCCTCAGCTGTATTGTGCAAATGTTTGCATGCTAACATGCTAAACTAAGATAGAGTACATGGTAAGCATTACCTGGTAAACATCCAAATGTTAGCATTGTTACTGTTAGCATTGTCACAAGTACAGCCTAAATACAGGCACTTAATGGTATAAAGAACATTGAAAACATTGTGAATTGCAATGAGCTCATTAATTGTTCTTACTTTTCTGCATTCAACATTCCCCTCATTTTTTCATGAGGGGAAGCTGTCATTACTGACCTATTAAATAAGAGTTCTCTTTGGTTCATTATGTTAACCAAACCAAAATCCATTTCCGGCTCAGCATTACAGTGCTCAGTACAGCGACTTCTACTCTAAGATGATGGCACTCATCTCATGGTGTTGGGTTGAGAAACAGGATCCTTTGCATTGTGGATTAAGGTTAAGTGTCCAGGGGAAAGACAGTTTAGTTTCTTGCTCTCACTTTGTCTGCCCCTACTGCGTCCCATTCTGCTCTTGCTGTCTCTCTACCTGGCCCTAATACAGAAAGCCATTAATTTGGGTCAGGCCTGTAGCAATATCTCCCCTACTCACAGCGGGAAGGGAAATATGCACACCTGCTGAACTTCTGCACAGCATCCTAAATAAACTAAAATGCTCTGGGGGCATAGATTTTAGAGGCCTATTTACTTCTCAGACAAGGATTTGAGGGGAGTTATTGTAAGGGTAAAGAAATATGGAGGTGAACCACAGACCTGGAGAGAATCTGATATCAGAGATACTGTCCTTGCGGTGGTGGAAGGACACCAGGTCCTCCAGGGTGTCTGCGTTCACAATGAGGAAGCTGCCGTCATTCAGACCCACCGCCAACGCTTTGCCATCAGGGGAGAAGCAGCAGCAACGACCGCCTGTGGAGGGTAACGTGTCTGATAAAGCCCTGGGACCAGCGCACTTCCTCTCAGAAAATACACTCATCTGTTATGTCTGAGCAGTGACTCACCCTTTCTGAGCTTGCGTACAGCCAACATGCAGTGGCTGGGCGAGAGGTCCCATATGCGCAGGGTTCTGTCATCGCTGACGGTGGCACAAAGAGGAAGATGGGGATGAGTGGCCAGGCCCCACACTTCACCCTCCATGTGACCCTGCAGACACATACAATGGCATTGTTAGTTGAATCTCTTTATTTATCTGCCCTCAATGCGATTTCTGTCATTATGTCCATATACTGAGGACAGCTTTGCTTCTCTCATCAATTGATCCCGTCCATCAAAATGCGCGTATATTTTAATGCATTTGAAAAAGGCAATCAATTGTATTCACTTTGTCTGTCTTCAATCAAGGGAACCTGGAAGACACTGCTGGACACTTAACTAAATTAAGAATCTCCCATTCAACACAATTAATCTCTGTTTATAGCCATCGTGTTGGAGTTTCTATATCAAATTTGTATCATCCAGATAGCCACTGCTTTCTGTTCATTTACAGAAGATTTCACCTTGTTGTTGGTGCATTAAATGATACTCCAACTTAATAAATTTGAATTTGAATATAATCCTTAGAGTACCCCTGAATACACCACCATGTTTCACAACAGCCCTGCTACTCCATTACAATGTAAATGACACTTTGACAACCACAAGGCTGAGAAGACACTAACTAAGATGTCAGCCAGTCATCCAGTGCATCTTCAACTTTTTAATCTTTACTAACTCGGAATAAATTCCCTCACAGACATCGTAATGAGGAACAACTACAAGTAGCCTCCTCATGAATACCCTATCTGGGAATCTGATGTGCTGTATATTGTTAGATTTGTGAATACTTTTGTTTAGCCCTTAGTTTTGATCTGCATCTTACCTGGACCAGCAGCGTGATGGGGCCACTCTTGTCCACCTCCAGGATTTCTCCGTTTTTGGTCCCAACCAGGATGTGGCCATGGCCCAGAGATATGGCACGTATGGAGGGGTTGTCCTCCAAAAGCAACCCTGTAGAGTCAGTGAATTAGAGCATAAAGTCAGAAATCTTAGCTCTAACCAAAACAAAGAAAAAAAACTTAATTTCAGCTAAAAGCATTGAATGTTTATAATGGATTTGCATTGGATGGATGTATTACATATCTGGAACTAGAAAGAGTGATCCAAGGATAGTGGAGGACAATGTTTTACCTTTAGAGCCTGGAGCTAGGACTGCTCTCTTGATGGCATAGGTCTTGAGGCATCTTTCGAAGGTGTCGTCCCACAGAGCAACTATTCCGTCCTTTCCTCCAGTCACAAATCCCTGCGGGGACAATATATTGGCACATTTAACCCTGCAATGATATGCTAAAAGAGATAGCCAGACAAAAAGGGAGACAGATTGAAAAATATACTTCTCATCTAACTTCATCATTTAGTTTATTCTGATGCAATAAAATCATGATATAATAATATAAAGTTTGCATGATTTATAATGTCTGTCACCTAAAAAAATGCTTTCCATAACCGTAGTTTAATGTGATGCACATCATTGATTATTTATAACTGTTGCTGCTTATAACTGCTTGAACAGTCTGGATGGACATCACATATAAACTTTTGTCCATATTGTCCACTTCCATAGATGCAACTAAAAAGAGAGTGAGATAGGAATTCAGATATTTTAAGGATATTTAAAAAAAGTTCTCACTGGTCAGTGAAAGAGCCTTTTCCCTGTGGTACCTTTTCTAGAGCGTGCACAGTGAATACAGGGCCATCATGAGCCTTGACAGTCTTCATCAGGAACATGTCCCTCCAGATGCAAATGTCCCCCGTACATGTGCCTGAAAACACCATCTCCTCCGACCAGCCGTACACGGCACACATCATAGTCTCCGTCTTCCCCATGTTCCCCTTGCGCCCAATTAGACCACCACCTGAAAGAGAAACAGACAACTCACAGTAAGATGTGTCACAGGTAAGCCAGAGTTTTGCTTGTTAGAGTCTCTGCTATTCAATAAAGAGTAAAAAATAAAATCTACGGATCTTACCAGCCTTATGCCAAAACTTCATATGTTTCACACCAGCTGTGATGAGCTTGTCAGGAAGGTAGGGATTTATTTTGACAACAAATATCTTGTCCTTGCTTCCTCTGAAAGACAATTTTTACATCACAAAATATGCATTTGTAAATTCTTTGATGCATCCACAAGCTTCAGATGTTTTTTTATGTTTCACCTATTCTAATGCTTGGTCTTGAGAGAAACTAAATTAAACTTCATCATACTTTTTTGAGTTGGAATGAGAATTAAATTTGAACTTGAAATATAAAAAGAATGAATCCACTGTAGCTGTAAGCAATTATTCAAGGGCCAAGTGCATAAAGCAGTCTACACTGAGGCTTTTCAATCATGGCAAAGAAATGTAGAAATATGCCATACTCTGTGTTCCTGTGTGTTCAGAACCAAACTGAATTGCAAGGATTGGAGTATCAAAAATGTTTCTGAATGCATAAATAAAAAAAAACATTAAAAAAACAAATAATAAAACCATCTCAAAGATACGATAGCGAGAGGACTGAATTATTGTTATAAAAAAAAATGTTTGACTGAACTCAGAGGATGAAAAGGTTTGTTGATACATGAAAAATCTCAAGAGCAAAAAAATGTGTTACATTTTAGACTGATAAAGATACCTACTGTACTACAAAACAATTTATTAGTTTGTTTCTTCCCACTTTTGGGGAAAGAACATTTACAGACCAACTTGCGTATTAACAGGGATTAATTAATTCTTTCTTCTGTCTTTAAATTGAAAATAAAATAATATATTGTTTAATTATGTACTTAGTTTTTATTCATTTGTTATTTGCACTTTATACATTTTTTATATTTTTCTCCCCCTAGTTGATATGGTTAAAACCTTTTCTGTGTTGTGTAGTTGTATTGTACTGTATATACGGTTTTTATCGTCTCACTAAGTGCATGGTGTGGGCCTTTTCATACCCTGCTGACACAAGGATGAGTAAGAACGGTGCAAAATGCAAAGAACTACCAGTGATGAGGGAGTCAGCAGCTTGTGGTTCAGATACGTCAAGGGAGAATGGCCAGAAAAGTACAAATGAACAGACATAACATAATGAGGTCAATAATGTCCAAATTCAGTGCTGGTGTGCAGAATCTGAAAATGCACCATATAGGACTGTCTCTGATGGGATGCAACAACATACTCTGTTACACTATGTTACAGGCAAACCTAATAAACTGGCACTTTAGTGCACACGTACCATAAATAAACACAAACCAAAACCTTTTGTTGATTTCCATGTCTGACTAACCTGCCAAACTGTTTTTAGAGAGCTGTGTTTTGCTTGTTAAAAACACAATACAATAATAGTTTTTAAATAATGAACTGATTGTGGCACTAGAGGGACTAGTAGTATTCAGCTATGACTCCCTTTAGGCTCCCTAACAAGCATTATAAATGCACTAGAAACAGAAATAAATTTACTGTAACTTTGCGTTGTCCTCTGATTGCATTGCACAATATAAACATTGAGGATCAGTCGATGGTCCTGTCTGATGAGATAGACGGTACCTGAAACTTTTAAGTTCTCTAATAGCTGCCCTTAGTGCTGCTGCATTACTCTCAGCCTCAGTGAAGCTAAAGAAAAATCACTTTCTTCTCCCTCTTTGTCTCTTACATTAGTTTAGCCCTTCCTTGCCAATCTCAAGGATATGTTATATACATATATACATCTTCCAACCCTTCACGCCTCCCCCCTCTGACACCCACTCCTCCTCTCCCAGCTGAAGACTAGACAGTGACGGTGCACAAGCTAGGCTCTGTCAGGCCCCATTTCCCTCTGCCTGCCTCAATGCACTGCCCACCAGGGTCTGCAAAGGAGATTAGTGCAGCTCCAAGCTGTCCCTGATCTGCAGTGAGAGCTTGGCACACAAAACGCAGGAGAGCAACGCGCAATGCACTGCTCCAAACTAGCCAGGGGGAATTTCAATGGAGTAGATACTAAATATGAACATCAAGTAGGGCGAGTAACAAAGAAAAAGCAAAGATATTTTGGGATGCGGATGTTTTCAGTTAGATACCTCTGGTTCCCTCTGGTTTCTGGGTTATATAATTTTACCTGCTGTGAAATTGAAAATCCCACATGATGTGCAGAACAAATGAAAACCTCTCATGCTTTGCAGCAATTCATAATGCAGGTCGGGTAAGATAAACCACTTGCATCAAATGCACAAGCCCGGTGTGTGTGCCCCATATCTGGTCGCATGTATCGTTTACATCCTATGTACACAGTGATCATTTGCATCATTGTCATACTTGAGCTCAGGATTATGTCACTCCTAGAGGAAGTCTTTCTTTATCTTTAATGCTCTTTTAAGATGTAAATTTATATTTAGTCTTTGTGGTCCAATTAGTTTGAGCCATCAAGTTTAACTAATTATGGATTTACAGAAGGGGCCATGGGGCAGACTCACTGAAATGTTCAGACTCTGGCAGGGTTAAGTGCTGCAGTGGGGCAGCCTTGCAATCTAAAAGGTAATTCCCCTTATTTCCTCTCCTCCATCAATCACACTGTCAGCCCTGCATAGCAAAGTGGCTTCAATTTAACCCTCATCCATAAATGTCTGTTTTTAACCTAAAAGCGCTAAAACAATCTTTAAAATTAAAAGGAACGTTAGTGATAGCTTTCAGGATGTGGTGACAGCAAATGCTGCCAGCTCAAAGGCCAACTGGCGGCTCTAATAAAACTTACTAACCGCATGGCAGAGAGCTTGTCCCCTTTCCTCCAGTCCCACAGCACAATAGTGTGATTGTCGTCCAGGCCCACCGAGGCCAGACGTTTGCCATCCGCTGTGGAGAGGAAACCAAAATCATTCAGTACAGCACAGACAGAGCCAGCTCTTGCTTTGGTTCAGTGAAGTTTGGCTCTTGTTAGCAACATGAAAGCAGACTGGTAGGTTTGATCTACGGCAGGTGATTCCCTGACACTGACATACAGATCACAGCGTTGTCTCTGTCTGGGGCCAATTAAAGGAAGAGAGATGAACAGTGCTACCTTGATGCTGCCAGACTGTTCTGAAAAAGGGACAGCAGAAATAGTTTTTTCTGTGTTGCTTGTAAATTGGTGTCTTGTGAATTTACCCGTTTCTTTTATGTGTGAAAGAAGTTTTTTGTTCCCCCACGTGAAAGCAGGGTGTCTGGAAGGATTTGTGAATATAAATGAAGGAGTCTGTCTGGAGGAGGAGAACTAAAAGCAGTCTGAAAAAATAGATGTTTACCAGAAAAGTCCAGAGCACACACTCCGAGCTGGTGGAAACCCTTCAACACGGACATGGGTTTTAACGTTTCTGTGTCCCAGATGTGGATGGAGGAATCTCTGCCAACCTGGATGGACAAAAATATTTAAATTATGTATACAGTCTACTTAATTCAACCCATTTACTCATGAGAATTTTGCGTCTATTATGGCAAAGAATCTCCAGCATCTCTCAGCTAATCTCTGATAAGCCATAAACAAAACACAAAAAAATATATTTTTTAAATATAATAGAAATTATATTTTAGTGGTGGCAGCTACCTGGCCTGTCGCTACAAAGTCCTTCAGGGGGTGGATAGCCAGACAGAGGATGTCATCATCATGGCCCATGTAGAAACGTTGGGTATTCTGCTGTCTGTTGTACACAACTCCAATGGCAGCTACATGGTAGACTATCTCCCCAGTTTGGGTGTAGAACAGGTTGCTCCTGCAATCATAACCCCTGTAGCTGCAAACGAACAAACAGATTAGCTTATACAAAGTGCAACATCTCCAATTTTGAAAAGCTTGGCTATTTGAAGTTCATCTTACAATATGAGGCTTTCCACAGTTTTTCAATTCTGATGCTATAGAGTAAGCCTACCCGTGAATGAAGTGCAGCTTCACTCCGCTTCCCGGTGCTCGCTCTCTCTTCTTCATGGCTGTCGCTCGATGCTTCTCTTTGCACTGCTCTTTGAGCTGAGGTAGATCTTCTTTATAAACCTGGACACATGTAGAACAGCGTGTGCCTTTATTTAGTTTAACGACAAATAATGTTCAGGGAGACGTGTTTAAAAGGGGAACATCTTTGATATGATCACAAACCTGTCGTCGATAGGTGAGCTGCGTCTCCTGCTCGATTTCTGAGTCCATTTCAGGTACGTCTGACTGATCAGAGTCTGACTCTTCACTATTAGAGTCTGCCAAGGTCTCTGCAGGCAGTAACAAGGTTGCATCACACCTTGCAAGTGAAACCCTTCCCCTGTCTCTAAATCGGACAAAAATCCCACTGCACACACACAGTAAAAAAAACTGCATCTTGTTTCAGTAGAAGTGAGGGTTAATCATGTAACAATACTGTGACATCTCCTATCTATCAGGCAGTCGTGCTTCACAGTGACAAATGTATAAAAATGCTGATGCAGCACAGTAAAGTCGTGCCAAGACAAAGCAATAAGAAAAACTGGCAGCTAAGGGCAGCTACTCACCATATCCATTAGGAAAATTAAAAGGAAAGGCTGTTAGTATGTGCTTTAATTTCAGAAAGCACAGCTGCAGCCTGTCTCTGGGAAAAAATATGACTTGGGAATGACAATGCAATTATACGTTCCAAGCTTCATTCACTTTTATTGGATTTGTCTTAATTAATGTGATGGCCATTCCTTTGCAGAGCTTTACGGATATGGCTGCTCATGAAAGAAAGTACGAGAAGGAAACAATCTAGTATATTGCTCTCTGGTGGTTTAGCACATCAAGTTCACGAGGCTGGTGGGAGCAGAATGGGTGCACGTTATGTAACAGCCAGTCACATTCACATAACCCCTAATAGGTAACTAAGAAATGTACTGTGATATTTTATTTCTTGAATTGGGTTGCCATTACCACAGTTATTGTGGACGTTTAGATAGATAGTGATACATAAGCTGATAATCATGGGAAACATCCTTATGCACTTCCTTGCTAAGAGTTAGGTGATAAAACTGATATCCCTTTTATGTCTGTTGTGGAAACTGAAAATCAGACTCTGCCTAGGATCGATGAGTAAGGATATCCAAAATATCACAAAAATTTCCTTCACATTGTACTTTAAATATGAAGTTACTACCAGCATAGTAGCTTAGCTTAGCATAGTACAAAGACCAGAAACAGGGGGAAACAACAAATATAATGTATTGAGTAATTAGCTCTAGATGTGCTGGTAGGTGGATGTTGTTAGCGTTGGAAAGAGACAGGCTAGCTATACTAGTTACATTTGATTGTTTTAGATTAGATTAATTAGATTAGATTGTTTTATTAGTCACACAAATGCCGGTCGAATTTGTTTTCCGTACAGTATTTGTTTAAGCTCTGCTTTACGTACATTCAATACAAACAGCAAATAGACAATCACAATGTGTAACAATACAAAATACATTGGAAAAATGGCCATGCCGGTGGTGTGGGATGAAGCAGCTACGGAAAAAGCTGTTTGTGAAGCGTTTGGTCTTGGTGGAGAGTGACATGTAGCGTCTCCCTGAGGGAAGGAGCTGGAAGAGGTGATGAGCAGGATGTGAGGGGTAGGAGATGATTTTCTTTAGGGGGGTTTTGCTTGGCTGTCCATGCTACTGTACCATACTGTAATCGATTGTGTGATAATGGACTCGATGATAGCTGAGTAGAACAGAACAAGGAGTTGGTGCTTGGTTCTGATAGTTTTTAAGCTGCCTGAGGAAGTAAAGTCTTTGTTTAGAATTGGGGTTGCTTGCAACATCACTTTCTGCAGGGCACACTGGGGTGAGGGGGAATGAGCAGTTGGACCACATTGCAAAGGATAGCTTAAGCAGAGAAGCAGATCTCCATTTATCCATGGGGAGAGTGGAATTGAGGGAAATAATCAAAGATGGCTTAACTAAAGAATGGCTGAGAGGGTGGCAAAGACAAGTCCGGGGTAGACACTTCTTTTCTATACAACCTAAAGTTAGGAAAATATGTTTTTGTAGTTCTCTGTCCCGTATTGACTGAGTGAAACTCTGTAGATTGAGGTCGGGCCATTGTGGGTTAAATGATTCTATGTAGGAAAACATGTTTCTGGCTTGTGTGAATGTGGGATCCTTGAAACAGTAAGGCATGTTTTCCTAGAATGTAGAACGTATAGGGCAGAAAGAAAGGTATTATTTGTTAGATTGACAGGACTTGGAGTTGAGGATTTTTCTGTTGCATCTTTGTTTGGACACAGTGAGAAACACATATTGATCTCCAAGGCAGTTTTGCAATTTCTACATGATACAGGATTGTATGTGAGAATTTAGATCTAACTCTGACCTGTGGAGGACAGTAATATGCTTAACAGCGTCTACACTGCCAAAATCCAAGAAGAAGAAGAAGAAGAAAGTCTTTTTTGAGCTTTTGCAATGACATATTCAGTGTTAGTTGTCCATTTCAGGTTATTGCTAATGTGTGTTCCTAGGAATTTAAATGAGTCAGTTATGGTGATTGGATTGCTGTTTCTTTGTATGGGTGTTTTAGGAAATGGCCTACGTCTTAAGTCAACAATGAGTTCCTGGGTTTTGGCTGTGTTGAGCTGGAGGTCATTGTTTGAACACCAAGTGACAACTGGGTCCACCTCATTGCAGTGCTGGGTTTCATCATTGTTTGAGATGAGACCTACAACGCTTGTTTCGTCCGCTTACTTTATTGTTCTCACCAAAGTGTCTGGTAGGTGGATTTTCTTAGCACTGGAAAGAGCCAAGCTAGCTATTTACCCTGTCTTTGTGTAAGCTAAGCTAATCGGCTGCTTGTGGAAGCTTCATATTTAGCTGCAGACATAAGAGTGGTATCAATCTTCTCATCTAACTCTTGGTAAGAAATTGACTAAGCATATTTCCCTAGGAGCTAGAGCCAGGAGGTGACTAGCCTAGCTAAGCACAAAGACTAGAAACAATGGAAAACACCTGGCTCTGTCCAAAGAAGAAAAAAAAAACGCCTATCCTCTTCCAGTGTTTATGCTAATCTGAAATAATCCATCTCCACATTTAACGCACAGACATGTAAAACATCTAACAAGTGTATTCCCCCCACCACAACTATTCCTTTAGAGGAATTTTGCAGTATACTGTTATGCAATATCTGAGTGGGCGATAAAGTAGATAAAATTTCCATAAGCGTTCCCCTCTTAGCCTGATTTGAAAGTGTCTTGTTGGCAGAGACATTGATTTTATGAAATAAGTAATATCAGTAATGCAAGTCACTGGTCTCCAGACAAAGCTGCATTAAAATGTAATATTAATGATTGGATTGATGAGAAGGTAAAATGTAAATCCTGTTTTTTCAGATAATATATTTTCACATCATGGTTAAACAGTGACAGTGGCAGGGTATCATCTTACCTTGTGGCACTATATGCAGAGCTTCTTTAGACTTTCTTTCAGGAACAAACTTCCACTGGAACACTGAGTGATCAGCACCACCAATAGTTATGACCCACTGGTAGTCATGTGACCATCTGGCGTTGGTTATGTGGGCTGAGTGACCTAAATACTTTTTAAATTTTGCACCTAAAATCAAGAGGAAACATATCATTAACACAGTTGATAACAATATCAGAATGCATGTACTTAACCCATTAAAAATTAAACGATTGGGTCTTCTATACCTTTTTTTACACATGGGTATCGTAAAAGTTTGACTAATCCATAGTCGTCAGCTGTTACTAAGACTTGATTGTTAAAGTTGGCGTCCACAGAGTTGATGTCATTGATATCTGAGTACTTGGGCCATATTCCGTTAACCTCAGGGCCCAACACACATGTCCATGAAGCCCACTGTACCAGCTTCAGCTCCTCCCTATTGGTCACTTCCTTCCCACCTCAACAGAAGACAGAAACATTTTATCTCACAAAGAAGCTCTGTGATGATATTATATCAAAGCAACGTTGATTTTTTGGGGGGCTTTTTGATTGCCAGTATTTCAGAGAACATGATTCAAATAGTTGTAATAGCTGTGCTACAAAAGACATTCTCCTGGGAATGTGGACTTACTTGGCATCCTGTAGAAGAGCCTCCTGCCACTGCCATCATTAGTCTGCAGGTACTTGCTATCTGTAGACCAGTCCATGTGTGTAATGAAGCTGTTGGAGCCGATGCACTCGCCCACTTTCTTGTACCTCTGCACCACACCATAGATGTCCACTGAATTATCATTAGAGCCAACAGCCAAGTGGGCCCCATCAGGGGAATACTTCAACTCATGGATGGCCTCCTTCCTGTCCTTGATGTGGACCACCTCTGTCATATCTCTGCAGGGAAGCAGAGAAATGTCGCTTGAATGAGGAGCTAAAATGGACACAAAATGATGAAACTCTTCATCATAGCGGCCATTCAAAGAGCACCAAACATTTCCCATTTGGCCTTTGAATTGTGTACCCACCTGACTCTGAGAACAGTGAAGGAGCCATCCTTCATTCCCAGGGCCAGATGAATGCCATCAGTGCTCACAGCTGCACAGCGGATAGGCTCCTCCATGTTACAGCGAGCTATCAGTGCATGATCTATAAGGCTCCATAACCTTTAGACACAGGGGAGTAGGACAAATGAAAAGGCAAAGCAGTGATGAGTTCTACATCGAGTCAAACAACCATGGCAGTGATGCCTGTGGTGTCTGTCCTGTTATGTATGTGGTTTATGACTGCATAGTGACAACTGTAACTGCTTCCTTGTTGTAAATTTTAGCAATGAAAACCATCCAGAGGTTTAAAAATAAAACAAAAATAATTAGTTCAACAATTTTGGCCTAAGAAGCCCTTCATCAGAAAGTTATCAAGGAGAGTGGGACACCCTAAGTAAATGGGATAAAATGTTCCTTAAACTAAAGTAACTAAGTAATGAGAAAAATCATGTTTTTTACTAACTAATCATCATCATGGAATACAGTTGTCAATAACATTTTTGATGTAGAAACTAAATAAAAATGTTTTCGCCAAAATGTAGCAAAACACGTTATTTGAACATCACTGTGACATGACGACATCTTTTTCTCGAAAACCTCTCTGTGGTTAATCCTGAAGCTTCACCTGACTGAGCGATCATCACTTCCTGTCATGGCCAGAGGCTTGGTGGGGTGGACAGCTAGAGCCCACAGCTCACCCTCACAGTGGCCCTGCATGATGAGGAAGGGTTTGTTGCGGTCGTGGACCACCACCTCGAAGATCTCGCTGTCCTGCGTGCCCACCAGGATGTGATCTCCCCGCCAGCACACGCTGCGCACAGACAGCCCTATCATAAAATACACAAATGCACTTAAAAACCAGAAGAAAATTTAAAAAAGCATGCTAACATGAAAGCAGACAGACATTTGAAAATGCTTATACAGTCATTATAAGAGACAGGACGGGGATAATAAAGACACGAGGTGCAAAGTGCCATCTGCGGACTACCTAGGACGGAGATTTTAACAGGAAAATACAAGCATATGTTGTCATGTGCAATCTTTCACTGACTCTGAGGTATTCAGCGAGAAAAGGATGGAGGAAGCGTGTGCTGTATACATATGTGAACATAACATCTGGATACGACGTAAAACTGCAACAGAGCTTGGACTTACTAACAACAAGAGGAACAGCAGAACAATGTGGGGACTGCTACAAACAGACTGACATGTTTATTAACTCCGTCTGCAATGACATTACCCACCTCGGCTATTTTCACCTCTAGCTACTGTAAGGTCCAAGTTTATATATACAAGAGATGGAGAAAATAGAAAACAAGAAAGAGAATGTTAGTATGGAGAACAGAAATGGCATTAAGTGTTTTTTTCTATTTGGAGATTTATTTGGTTCTTTCAGTGCCTCAGGCGACCACAATTCGGCCTGCAACCTTTCTGTAATCAGATTAAACGGGAAAAGGAGGCAGTTTCACATCACCTTTATATCCTTGGTCTGTTTCCCTGAGATCAATGACAGTAATTGGTTTGAAGTTGAGATCCCACAGCCGGACACAGCCGTCTCGGCCCCCGGTGGCAAAGCCCTCTTCACAGACATTCATGCTGAAAATCCCTGACTGGAGGAAATGACAGGCTGTCAGTGAGGATCTGCACAACAAATGAGCAACGACAGAACCAGCCCCAGCTGCAGACCACGCAGTGCTGCTGCTGCTGCTCAGCCAGGCATTTGTTTAACAAGGATTTCACAATTAAAAACCTGCTACAGAGGCCTCAAGATAACACAGAACGAGGTAATGGGAGGTGTAATTTTCATTCCTGGAAAGCTCTACTGATGGCCTCCTTTGGTTAAAAGTTTCTGTATACCCAGGGAAGTCCCTTGTTAAACCCTTACTGAGACATTTGGTGGTACAAAAAGCAGGAATGAACATGTAGTGTAGTTATTATCCCCTCCCCCATCCACCCATCCCCTCACCCAGCTGTTGATCCAATAGATATTATTTAATCCTGTAGAGCAAAAGGCTGATCCTTTTCTACTGAGCAGAATCAAACACAGCCAGCGTGCATGGCCTCAGCCCTGGTTCAGATTCTATCACTGAGATTCTTCTGTACAGTATATGGTGCAGCAGGGTTAGTATGCAAAATCAGCCTGAGCCACAAAGTACAAAACATTTTGATATTATAAACTCACCCCATGTGCTCCTTGCACCGTCCTCATCAGGTTGATCCCTTTCCACACGTAGATGTCACCATTCAAGGCACCTGAATATGTGACCTCGTCCTTGGCGCAGGCAAGGCAGAGGATGGTTTGGAGATCCCCCGTTTTGCCAAAAACACCACGTTTGGGTGTGAGAGCATTTCCGCATAAGCTCCAAAACTGCAAACACAAACAGAAAGAGTGAAAGAGTATGGTGGCTAATAATCTCCCCTGTAATCCTGTCCTGAAAGCGCAAATGGACAATTATAGAACATTTGAATACGGCAGAGTGAAAACCATCAAGTCATTTATGATTTGAAAGCCACACACAGGGCATTAACAAAATACACACGCACACAGACCTTGAAAGATAGCAAAGTCAAATTCAGCAACCCACCACAACCCCCCTCCCCCCTTCATGTGATACTGGGAACTCTTGCTGGGGGTCAGTGCTGTAACCACCTGATCAGCATGCACAGACACAGACACACGCACACATACACGCATTATTTATGAACAAGGTCATCGGGATGCACGGGCACGGCCTCGTCTGAGAGGTAAATCCATCAAATGGAGGAGGAGAGAGCGAAAGAGAGACGCTCTGTCTGCATGGAGATGAGATCACCGGGAGAAGGAGGGCGTCTCGAATGCTGAGACGCGGCCATCAGCACGTGAAACAGAGACGCACTCATCAACGGAAAGCAGCAGGAAGATGACAGAATGTCAGCTCCGCTTTCTGGTCTACCTAAAGGAGAATGTACCTGCACATTACCTGAAATCTGGCTCACTGCAAAAATGTTTTAAACACTATGGTAACCTTGAACCAGAATGATTCTCAGAAAAAACTGAAATCGTAAGCACATGGCGATGCTGTGTTTGACCACACAAGAATTGGTCAGCAGAGGCTTGATAGAGAATCACACAATGAACAAATGAGCTCCTCGATAGTGACAGCCTGTCACACCCTCACTAACAACTATCCTCCTGACTGATAGGGCCGCTGAGTGCTAACAAAACGGATCGATTATCACAGCCAGGTATCACAGCCTCAGATACAGTCCTGCCATTTAACATCTCAGGCTTGTACGCACCTTAACAGGACAGCTCTCTCCTAATCCTGAGCTCCTAACTGCGCCCTGAGTGAGTATTTGCATGTGCTTACATTTGGGGTTGAGGCTAGGTTAAGTTAAGGTTAAGTAGTAAAGATCATCTGGGAAGGTGTATATGCAGGTTGAAGTGTGTCAAGTCCTTGGTATGTGTAAAGTTTGAGATGGGAGTGGGTTGTGTGGCCCAGCCTGTTGCGGAGGCAACAGGGATGGATGTGGCGTGACTGCAGAACCCTCCCTGGCCGCAACTGATAAGGCAGCGAGACACGGGCGCTGGCTAATCCCTTTGCTGCTGAATTACTGAGAGGAGACGAGATGCTGTAGGGGTTTATGATGAGGCCAAGAGCAGGAGGGAAAGGCACAGAGGGAGAGTGGAGTAGAAAGGTGGAAATTGAAGCTGGAAACTGAAACTGTGAAGCAGTGTTGCTTTCTCTGTATAACACTTTTAATTTCTTTCACCAGACATCCTCCAGAGAACTCCAGGAATATTGGAAGCTGCCCCTCTTAACCCAGGATTAGTGGTATGTCATTAGCTTAGTTACCTCCACCATCACTCAAAGGAAAACCTTTTTAAATGTAATTAATTCAGAGTGCTGTAACTCAGCAGCCACTGCACTGCATCACCCCTCAACCCTTTTATCTCACTCATAAAATCCCCCCTGTGAAACTACAGTGACCCTGAATGGTGTCAGTGTGCTAACAGAGGTCAACTCTTTGGCAGCTCACTGTAAAGAAAACTAGATGAGTGGCTGTCAGTGTTGCTGGAAGCTGATCTTCTCATAGCTGCTGTCATCCATCCATATGGTGTCAAAAGCAAGCTCACCTCTGTGGCAATATGTGGCATTGTGAGACACAAATACACATAAATATATGTTTGACGACGCACACTCTTATAGCTACCTTATAGGATCATGTTCGCATGTTAGCAAAGTTTTGCTGACCACTCATACATACAGTTTTACAGATTTCCGGATGTGCTCATTGGTGTCCATTCATTTCTGTGTGATATGAAAAGCTATTGGTAGACTCCATCCATCGCAGTGTACATCAAGCCTACAATGTTTTTTGTCAATATTACATTATTGTGGAACCTGATATTGATAATTTAACTTACAAACATGTATGCAGATTTGATGTCTTTTTTAATAAAAACTTTCCATAAGGGACCATGTACAATATCACATAAATGTTACCTTTAAGTATCTTGTATCAGAGTTAGCTTAAAGATCATTTCTATCTACATACAACAAATGAGACTAAACAGGACAGGGCACATAAGACAAAAGGATACACACACGATGATCACACACACCATGTCAGAGTTCACTATGATGGGTTACACAACTCAAGTTGTTTCCAAAGTCTGCCAATTTTCATAACATACAGATGAATTAAAACCATTGCATAGGAACCAGAGATGCTCACAAGAATTTGAGCTAGAGTCCAAGTCAATCTCAAGTCTCTCATGGTTATTTTGAATGTTGTATCACCTGCTGCGTTCAATCCAGGTTGCTTATAAAACTGCATAGCTGTATGGAATACTGTAACCTGTATTTCATTTACAGAGCACAACCATGAAATGTGCAATGCAATTATTGACAGCTTATTAAATACTGTAAGTCAAACACTCCCCAGACTCTTGAACGCAGTGTAACATTAACTAAATAAAACTGTGACGTTGCATAATCAACAATAAACCTGTAACCTGTTTTTAACTTACAGAGCACAACCATGTAATGTGCAATGCAATCAATGACAGCTTAAACTACTGTAAGTCAACACATCCCCCACTCTCAAACCAGTGTAACGTTATAACTACATAAAATTGTAAGGTTAAATGATCCAACAATAAACCTGTAACCTCTTTCTAGCCAACGTATTAATTAACGTTATGGTAGCCAGCGGGACGTAAATGATTACGTTTATTGACCACCACAAGTTTGGAAAGTAAACAAACGTTCATTCATCTTTTCATAACGAACGACAGTCGGAGTTAACCTCTCGTAGGTCGTAGCTGAAGCAAGAAGCAAGCTAACGTTAGATGGCCAATGGTGAGCTGGTGGTGTATACACACCACAGGTTATAACCTATTTGCGTTCAGCGCTTCTTTGTTTGGGTCTTTTATGAAGTTTTAAAGCCAAAGTTTATGATGAATGGCACAGCAGCTGCGATGTTTGTTGTCCTCTCTCACGTGCTACGTAGGCAGGTTATAGATAACGGAGGGAGGGTATAACTGCAAGCTCATCAGAAGTTTCCTAAAAAAACAAACATTGTTCACGAGTCCCGCACCTTGAGTCCGAGTCGACTCTGAAGTCTTTTGAGGACGAGTCTCAAGTCGAGTCTCAAGTCACTGTGTGTGCGACTTAAGTCGCACTCGAGTACGAGTCTCTAACTCGAGTCCCCATCTCTGGTAGGAACCACAGAAAATTCATCCAAATTCCTAAAACACAGCAGCATGGTTTGCAAGTGGTTAGCTGTGATGTGAAGTAAACAGCATTTGCAGTAAATGAGCGAATGGTTCCCAATCTGGGGGTTGGGACCCCCACAAGGATCCGTAAAATAAATCCAAGGGGTCTTGCGATAATTAACAAGATAGGAACGAGAAAAAAACATTTCTGCAGTACAAAATTCTGTTCATTTTTCAAGACTCTAATGTTTCCCTTTGTTTGAGTCTCTGGATGAACTTGCCTCTTCAGGCCTCTAGAAGTAAAGTAAAGAATGAACAGGTCAGGAGTGGTTGCAAGTAGATAATGCTTTGCAACAAGCCAAAAGGTTGGGAGCCACTGGGCTACAACATGCAAAACCAGTGGTACGGTCCTTTAAATAGCTTTTAATCAGCAGCTAGTCAGGCAGTGGGCAGATTATCCGTAGGTGTGGTGTTTCCGTGTGTGTGGGCTCAAGAGGGGCACGCTAATATCTAAGCTGTCCTGAACTAATGAAAATACAAATGACTGTATAATTAGCTAGGAGGAGCTGCAGGAGGGGAGAGCGATGCCAGCAGCCTCAATCCTCGTCACAGAGGTTGTGTTTTCCTCAGCCTGCTAGTGAGTAGATTACTGGGACTAAATCTCCTGGATGCTCTGAGTGCTATAATCGCCGAGCGAGCACAGGGCTGGGGAGCAGATGTCACATGGTCCGCAGGGTGAAGGCTGGGGAATTATGTGGGACAATTGCTGGATTGCCTTGGCATCAGGAAACCAGAAGGGAGGGAAAGAGAGGAGGAGGGGAAAGAAATTCAGTGGGGGGGGGGGATTTGGGTGCA
>NC_060160.1:17528653-17540203 GCF_021292245.1 Micropterus dolomieu
GAAGGGGGGGGGGGGGGGGGGATTTGGGTGCATTGGTCAGAGGGGGTTTCTGTGCCATGGTGGTGGTGGAAAAGTTCAAGGGGGAATTACTACAAGCGGAGGCAGGTCAAGCTGGATTGACACGAGGGAGTCATCAGTGAGATGTTACACCACTGGGAAACACATGCGGTATAGGCTAAATGTGCCGCTTGCATCAAACCCAGTCAACAGCAGTGCAATGTTTAGCCTCACAGGGCCAGCGGGCATTTCGTATCTGTGCATGGTTCACTCTCTTCCCAGTGTGTTGGAAATAAGCTTCCTCTGTGGCTCTGAACTCATTGTTATTTCCTATTGGCCGTGCCACTTACGGAACGCTACTACATATCCCAGGGGAAAGCTTGGGAAAGACACCCTGCATGAACTCATCAAAGATTTATGAACACCACTCTTCTGTGAAAAAGAAGTGATAGAGATAGCCCCGTAAAGAGCGAAGTGAGTACAGCTGCAGTTTGTACAGCAGAGGGGTTTTAAAAGCTGAATGAGGAGAGCTGAAAAGAGTAGCGGAGTAGCAGAATCATGGTTCCCCATAAAAAAGGAACATTTTTCCTCGCTGCAGTGCAGATTACTACAGATTTGAGGGAAGAAACCGTGAGTCATTGCCTGTCCTACTTATGTTAAGTGCCTAATAACCATGGACTCTGGAAAAAAGTGAATTTGCATCAATCTATTTTAAGACTTTGATATGGCCATGGCAATGAGACAGAGACAAGGCAGAAGAGAAAGGGGCATGGAGACAACAGATTGTTCAAACTTCCTAAAAAACATAATCTGTTTTCATATTTTATGCTCAAGAGCCAACTGTAATTTATGGGATGTAAAAGGACCAGGATATGGCTGTACCTTGATATGTTTGACACCACAGCTTACAAGCTTGCTTGGCTGGTACAAATCCCACGATATGTCAAATATCTGTGGGGAGAAAACATACAATGCATTAAATATCCTCTCATTGTTACACAATCACCACAACATCATATATGCATTATGTAGCATACTGTTCTTCAATGTACCTATTTACTGTGATGTTCAACCATTCAAATTCTATTCAAATTTAATCAAAAGTCTGGACTTCTTACAAAAGGTTTAGAGTGGAAAAAGGACAAAAATGTAAAGAGAAGAAATTAAGTCTGAGTCTGTGTGTGTTTGCACTGGCTGTGTTGTAATGTGTGGGGGCTGAATTTGAAAACAACAGCTGCCTGTATTCATCTTTTTAAAATTCCTTTTCATTAGCCATGCACCCTCTCAGACAGACTCTGGAAAGCTCACAATCAATCAGGCCTAACTTGTTTATGCCCCCTTTGGGCAGGCGCTCTATCCTACATTTATAGCTATTTGAGGCAGTCGATATTGAGCTTGTGACGGAGACAGTGGAGGAAGAAAGTGTTTACCCTGTCTGTATGACCAGGAGCGACTGCCAGAACCTTCCCCCTCCTCCAGTCCCACACACAGATTGTGTTTTTTGAGTCCAAACCCACGGACACCAAACACTGCAAAGAGAGCAAAGAACAACTCATATCACAGATTGAACAGACTATGCTCTGTTGCACTAATCACTGCAAAACAAACTTAAGTACCTCCACTGTAGCATGGCAGGCCACAATGAAAGGGCTAATAATGGCTACAGAGCAGAACAGAACAGTTGTCCAGCCCCTGGCACTTCCAGTGAGCACATTTGAGTGATTTTTGCTGGAGGAGCCTCCTATAGCTGAGTGAATGAGTAGGCAGCAGTAGCAGCGCCAGTGGAGCAGAAGAGGAGAAAGCAGCTCTTATGGAAATTGGTGTCTTATGGATGTCCTCTTTGATCCAGTACTGAATCAAATTAGTCTATATTTCAGTCTGTATTTTAATGATTTGTGAAGAGGCCCTGTGTGATGAAACCCAGTGAAACTATGTGGATGAGGGGGTTAAAAAGTACATCCATATTTTGAAAACTCAAGTAATTCTTTTAGCTATGCTGGCGGTGTGATTGATCCACTGAATGGATTGCCATGAACATTCATGTTCCCCAGATGATGAATTCTTATGAATTTGGTGATCCTTTCCATTATTGCCACCATGAGGTTTTGGTTTTTGTCTCAACAACTATTAGATGAACTGCCACAATATCTGGTTCACACATTCACGTTCCTCTCAAGGTGAAGTGTAATAACTTTGGTGATCCCTTAACCATGAGGTCACATGTTGCCCAAATATATTGGTTTATGATCAAATACCTGCAAAACAAATCACATTCCCATTAGCCTCAGCTGTACAGTGTTTAGTGCTAATTGGCATGCATGCTAACACACTAAACTAACATGGTTAACAAGGTAAACATTTAATCTGCTAAATAACCACCAAAATAAAAGGGCAATTATAGTTTCAGGTGGAAATATCTATGCAATCGTGGATACAGACCATGGGTTTTTAATCAAGACATAGCAACCATATAAAATGTTACTCAGTGTAACCTCAACCACAGCTGTATGTGGCATGTAGACAACTGGATCAAACAGAACAAGTAAAACAAAGGTCATGAGTTACACTCTTCGTACCAGATAGCACAACTGCAGCTCATACTGAAGAGATGTCTCAAACATCAGTGTATTTTTTTGATATTACTTTAATAGATGGACGGGGTAATGGCACAAGGGATTTCACTGGGTTGTTGGACTCTGACTTCCTCTGATCCAGGAAGGGGAGAGATGGAGAGTAAACAGAGTCGCTAAACTGAGAAGCGATTGAGCCTCCTCTGGCTTTAAACACTGTCACATTCCATCTAAATCCCCAGCTCTCTACCCGAGCAGGAGAATAACACGGGGGTCATCTCCCTGTCTCTTACTGCAAAATACAGGAGGTATAACTCCACTCCGAGAGCTCCTACGGGAGGAAGAGGGAGGCGTGCAAAGATAAAAACCTAGAGATGGTTCCGCGGAGTATTGATTTTTATAGTCCAAATCAACATTAGGTGGAGGCTGCAGTGTGTAAATATTAACTGGTGGCAAGTCTGTGGGGAGCTGGCTCGAAAGATAACATGAAAATAGCAAGTTACTTGAAAATCCCAGTGAAATGACATGTATATGTTGCATGGTCACACTCCCTGGGGTATTTTAATGCTTTTCTCACCTTGACACAACCAGGTCCTGTCAAACTCTGCAATGCAAAGTACCAACCATTTGCAGCTGACTGTTTTCCTGTAAAATCAACCAAATAGAGCATGTCTGGGTGCAGCTGTCCAGCAAATACTGCTGGAGTAATCACAGATTTGTCATTCAGAAACTCAGCCCGAGCTGGCGAGCTGCAAAAGCCAGCCTGCAGCTCTTGAGTGGAGTTTTAATTGTTGCCGCGGTGCCTCTCAAACTGAACATTTCAGTTGACACTTTCAGCTCTGTCTGTAGTTTCTCCTACTTTGAACATAAGCATTACTGTGTCACAACTGTACCTGTCCCTCAAGGTCAAAGGCCAGGCAGGCGACGCCATGTGTGTGCACATCCTTGAGAATGGACACAGTCTGCACGGTGTAAGAGTCCCATACGCAGATATAAGGCTCCTTGCCCACCTGTCCTGTGGCCACCAACACACGCTCCGGATGCAGAGCTAAACTGTAGAGAGAGAGGCAGAGAAAGCATCTGGTTAGCGCTGGCATTTTGTGTGCTTTTGTGTGTGCCGGGAGTAGATGAGGGATTCACCCTCCCAGCGGAACCCACTGGGATGAGATGAACACATTAAGTCTGTGATGGGTCTGAGTATGGAAGCAGAAGGGCAGCTTGATGAGGTGACATGGTTAAATTAACTCAGTCATGCTCAAATAGACACAGCCTGGCTTCACGCATGCCTTCGGGCTGTTCCTAGAGTATGAAAAGCAGTACTGGTGAATCTTTAAATTTCATTTTTCTCCATTTTGTTAACTGTTTCAGCGTCCCTTAAACTATTCTCTGTGCCTTTCACCTTTTCTAATTCATCTGGGGTTTCCTCTCATCACCAGGCATATGTTTGTAACACTGTTACATAATCCACCCTCCAACCCCCCCTCCTACACTCAAACCTCCCCCACCTACAAGCATTCCCACTCTACAGCTGAGCAACAGCCTGCTGCATAAAGCTGTCACTCCCTCCCCCTGCTCCACCCATCCTTTCAGCAGCCGCCAGTCACGTTCCATGCAGGCCTGAGTGATTCACTGGGCAATTCTTCCTCTTGCCTTATCCTGGCCTATATATTTCATGCTGCGGCGGAGCTCCCTCCATTATAATCAGGCTGCCTGTTTTGCCAACTGCTCTCCAGAATTTCTAATCCTGGCTTGTATTCAGACAGCAGGCCGGAGAGGCTTCTCAGGGCAGGCAGCATCGACCTGCTGAGTCCGAGCAGCTCTATAAATGCCTTCTTCCACTTGTACTTTCTTTATAGCTCAATCTAAGTCTCCTTCTTTGTCCAAGTTGTCAGTCCGAATCTTTTCTGTCTGACTTGTTTGACACCTCATCTGCATTCGAAACTCGCTGTCACCACGGCCTTGACAAACCTTTGGTGGTGTAACATCTCTGAAAGCTGAGGTGGGTTAGATGTGACAGCCCCTATCTTTGTCCTCCCTCAACCCTGCCTCCTTGTTCTCTCTCATCACCTACACTTCCCCACCTTCTTTATTGAACCTCTCTCCAACCTGGCACAATTTCTCATCTTACTTTTTTATCAATTACGTAATCAGAGCAAAGAAGCTAAAAATAGCATTCATAGGAAGAGGGGGAAAAATGATTAGAGCACTTTGAGACGCAGACAGACAGGAAAACTGCTTTGGTACAAGCAAGTAAGTAGTGCACAGCAAATCTGTCTGGTTTGACGCTGGAGTAATACAAAGAAGAACATCTCCAACAGCTATAATCTCAGGCTAAAAAATATTTGCAGGAAACCCTGACATTTTGCCAGATTTTCACTTAACTTATGTCTCATATACTACAGGTTTTATGTACAGTATGTCCATGTTACTGCTTGGAAAATCCAATGCAATCTTTAAGCCAGCTGCAACAAGATCACTGTTTCATTTACATTTCTGTCAGCTGAAGAGCTCGCTAAATGCCATCACTAATGACTTAGCCTGCAGTGCATCAGCTCGGTTCTCCTGTTTGATATTGGCTACGGCTGTTTGAAGCGTCTTCCATCTGCCAAGTCCTGTAGTACAAAACTAGCTAAATACTGCAGCAATTAACAGCCTGTTTTCATGTAGATATGAGGCGAATAAACAGCCTGAAGAGTTGATTTCTCACGGTGAAAACGCAAAGGTGCAGCACAGGAAGAGCACGAGATGCATCTTTACCCACTCCAGCGTAAATGTTTTCCCTTCTTAAAATATGATCAATACAATAATTTTTTTTATGTAATATATGGGCAGGAATTATGATAGAGTACCTGAGACAACTTTGACTCACATTCCCCAGCAGTAGTTTCCTTTGTCTGATTATGCGTACAGTGGATTAAAGAGAAGAAGAGGATTAGCACATTTTTGATGGTCCATACAGTACGGGGTTATTTCCCAGGATTCCACAAAGTGTTTTTAATCCAGCTGCCCATCAAACTACATCTGAAACACCTGCCCATACACCGGGTGCATAAAGCTGAAAATAGAAAACCTGGGATGAAAGTAAGCAATAGATGGTGGGTCTTTACTCTATTCAATAGTCAAAGGAACACAGAAGAAGATGGAAAAAAGGGGGGTAACATAGGCAAAAAACCTGGGCTACATTCTGGCTGAACATGATCAGGAAAAGGAAAACGTCCTCTCTCAGAACATTAGCTGGATTTTTTTTGTCCTCAAATACTTCAGAAAACCAAAATTAGTGGCGTTCTGGAGCACTGGAGTCAGGCACTGCCAATATTAGTGCTGAAACAATTAATCAGTTATTTGATTAGCCAATCAGCAGAACATTTCTTGGTATAATAATCAAGTAATCAGTTAAATCATTTATCTGGGTGCTTCACCCTTCTCAAATATAAGGATTTTCTGTTTTTCTCTGTTTTATTTAACTGTGTATTAGAGATAAAAACAATAAAAAAAAACACTTTCACAATGTCACCTCAGGCTCTGGGAACTTGTAAAAAGTGTTATCCACTATTTTCTGACATTTTGTAGATAACGATTAATCAATCTATTGAAAAAATAATTGACAGGTTTACCTATAAAGAACATAACCATTAGTTATTATTATCCTGATTCCAGACTATTTCTAGGATTTGTGATACAATTCATTATTTTATTATATTTACTTATTTGCAGGGCTGCTACTAATAATCATTTTCATCATTGATTAATCCTTTGGTCTATAAAATGTCAAAACATAAAAATGACCATCACAATATCCAAAGCGTCCAAAGTGGCGTCTTCAAATTGCTCCTCCAGTCCAAAACCTAAATACAGTATATACAGTTTACTATAACATAAGACAAAGAAAAGCAGCAAATCCTCTCAATTTAGAAGCTGGACTAATTTGATATTTTTCCTTTATAAATTAAATAAATTATCAATAGTTGATACATTTTCTGTCTGTAAGTAAGATTAACAGGAATAATTTATCATCATATCCAGATTACTGATAAATAGTATTAATATCTTCTGAAAGCACCACTATATGCTATACAATATACACTTTATTAATATTGAGGTATTT
Source organism: Micropterus dolomieu (assembly GCF_021292245.1). Taxonomy (NCBI): domain Eukaryota; kingdom Metazoa; phylum Chordata; class Actinopteri; order Centrarchiformes; family Centrarchidae; genus Micropterus; species Micropterus dolomieu. Next base: position 17,535,326 of record NC_060160.1, read on the forward strand.
GGTCAAAAATATTCCTTACTCAATGCATGATAGTCATCTACAGTTTGGCATCATTGACATCTGGGCTGATTCTAAGGGAGGGTAAAGTGAGCAAAATATCGAAGCATGTGCAGCCGCTTCCAACATTCACGACACCACTTGGATGACACCTCTGTCCGAGTTTCTTCTTTCAGTCCCAGCGACAACCCTGCTGAATCATGCCATTGTGCTAAGTAACTGTACTGAACTCTGGAGGATCCTAATTGGGGATGTCAGATCTGCTCTTTAGAGACCACGCTGCCTTGTACAGAGTGGCCTGGCAGCTACTCACAGTGACGTTGGGACCTAATACCTCAGAATCTCACTGATACTCCGCACAGAACACCTGGAAATAGGTCTAAAGGTAAGAAATAAAGGGACGCAGACAGCATTGTCACCAACAGTAAAGGTTCTCACTCGATCTTCTTGTATTGGACCTGTTTCTAGTTTTTCCTTGTGGTGATTAAAAGTGAGGTAGATGACTGAATACAGTAGTAGTCAGCAGAAAAGTAAGCAGAAGACAATGATTTAGGAAATACATCACCACAACTGTTTATTAATGCACATTAAACATAAAGGAAGGTAGATAATTAATTAATTTGTATGGGAAAAATAGCATACCAATGCACATACCATAACATTTAGAGCCTAAGCTAATTTGCAATGCCAGTGTCTAGATGGGCCTTTAAATGTACATACATTAAAAACACAAAACTCAGAACTCAACAAGAACATACTGACGGAACAGTACAAGGCACAAACTAATACAATAAAGCATCATAAAACAAGAAGCACCAGATCATTCATGACTACATGATTGATCCCTCTTTAAAACTGTTTCAGTTTGAGTCTAAGATGATCCCAGTCAGGATCCAGTTTGAGTACTGTAGGTAAGGAATTCCACATTTTGACCCCGAATAGAAAAGGCTGTTTGTCCAAATGAGGGTTATGTAAGGACACCTTACAATTCCCGTTGGATGCTCCACGTGTTATTGAGCCCGAAGCTCTGAATGGAACCACAAGGTTACTGAGCACCTGGGAAGGCTGGTTATGTAGGATAGATATAGATGCGTTTAAAAAGCACATTTAATAAAATGATCAAAACTTAACATATTTAATTTCTTAAGAACATGGCAATGAAGTGATCTTATAGGCTTCCTATCCAAAATTTTAATTGCTTGATTGTACATCATCATAAGAGGCTTGGTTATTGTAGATGCTGTTTGAGTAACCAAGAGGTTACACAATATCTTAAATGTGAAAAGATCACAGAGACCATTTTAACATGGTTCTCATTTTAAGTGGTAATCTAATTTAGTATAAGGCCCAGATTTTACCTCTGAGAGCCGTTAAATACATCACCTGTTAATATTTAGGTTTAACTCATTAGCTTCTATTGAGGACTGAGCTCTGGAAGAAAAGCAACTGACACACTTTTCTTAACACTGAGTGTTAAGAAAAGCATTAGCTCTCGTAACTGTTGTCAGTAACAGTAATAAACTGAAAGCACATTTCCACACACTCACCTAATACACCAGAGTCATAAGCTTCACCTGCACGGCCCTAATTTGTACAACAGCAATATTGTTAGAAACTCAAATATTCTATATTGAATTTATATTAAACACACTATGATGACTTTACAGGACATTTTTCAACAGTTTTGAGTTAAGCTCAGTTCACATTAGCTCATACGGTTCACAGATTCAAAGGTGCAAGACTGTTCTCTGCCAACCTGATACATTTATCATATCCACTCTTCCTGCTAATTCTTACAAAAAAAAACATTATTTATTATTATATTAGAGTTTAATGAAAATTCCTCAGCAATATTAATAGAAATGTATTCACTGCAGCCTGGGTCTGGCATCCATAATCCTTAACTCTGGCTGTGGTCCATCATAAAGTTAACAAGATATTGTAATATGAGACAGCCTTTTATTCCTGTGTCTATAACACCCTCTCATTAACTCTCACTCTCTATCATAACAAAGAATATTAATGAGCCAAGCTTTTGAATTACAGCAGAAAATAAAGCTAGGGTTGGCTATTTTTGATGCTGATGCCAAAGCAATACCTGATTTTTGGTACAGAAAGTGACATATACAAAATGCTTTTTAAATGTAAAAGAATAGGCAAGCCTAAAGAATATTATGAGTTTTGATAAATAAGAATCTGACCAAACATTTGCTAAACATGTCAAAAATTGTGATCATTGGTGTTATGGACACAATTCCTTGGGTAAGTTTTGACCAAGCAGCAAACTCTGGAGCTGAACAATTAAGCCGACATGGAAATGCCAAAAACTGCAGTTGCTAGATTGGCAACTTGATTCTGGCTCCAAAAGTGAGTCAATCCCCACAGACCCCCATGTTAAAATGCCCAACTTTACAGCAGAAATTTACACATTTACAGCCTGATACAGCCTGGTCTCTATGGCTAATTTCCCCATTCATGACAACTGTGTGGGGGTGAATATTTAAAATAGCTCACCCGTTTAGCCTAAATGATATTAAGGCTTAAAGTTATGCATCATTTAGGGCGTGGCTGCTTTGAGTGACAGGTGGGTGCTGTCACAGGAGTTTAGCTGTGTAGCTCGGGGAGTTACGCAGAGTCAGGCACTGCCAAGATGGCGACGGCAGGAGCCACCCCATTAAGTTTCACAATCGCTTTTCAGAAACCTATGGGTGACGTCATGGAGACTACGTCCATGTTTTACACAGTCTATGGTTTCCACACACAGACCCAATCAACTACACAAGGTCCGGAGGCAGACATCTTCAAAGACTGAACATATGAATTAGTAGTTTGTACCCTACTATTCCCATTTGTTCTCATTCTCATTTGTTAGTTTTGTCTCACAAATGCTGACTTTATATATGTCCCCTCACCTGCACCTTTCTTCTTTACTTGGACTGGACTGTGTGCGCTGTTTTGCAAACAGTTATGGGAACTCAATGGGATCACACACACTCAAAACATCTTTTAGTCATTCAGCTAATTTTTTCATGTGCATGTCTGTCTTTTGAAAGGAATTCATGTGCGTTGTTCAGGTGTACATGTCCCGTGTGTCAGCACCATTGCAAAATGGAGAGAGCAAGCTTTGTGGTATTCGACATACTCCTGTAGCAGTAGCCTTGGGTTCTGTGAGTTTTAGACTGGAATAAATATCCGTGCTGCAATATTGTGGAAAATTACATAAAGATGTGAGGAAAGAATAACTTATAACAGTTTATTCAATGATCTACTCATTTTACAACATTGCTGGAGGGAAATTGAGTTTTAACAACAGCTTATTAACATCCTCAATCTATAATGTAATTGACCAAAATAACCTGTTCCTCAAAAAGCAACACTACAGTGCCACACCAGCTATCCAGCGAGACTATCCTGCATCCTTGTCTGCTCTCATAGAGAGCTCAGCCTTCCATTCATGTGAAAACCTGCCTATTAGCTCCTCCACATCAGACCAGTTAAAACAGGCTGCAGGGCAAGATAAAACCAGGAGGGAGAAACACAGTCAGCAATTAATTCATGAAGTAAACCACCAAGCACAAACAAAATATAGCAGCAACCAAAATGGAAAAAAGAAAAATAGAAGCAACAGAGATGAGCAGAAAGAGAGAGAGATTTGAGTCGCAGTACTATCTGAGGGGGCTGCATCTATTCCACATGAGTTAGTGCAACGTGAGAGCAGTCCAACAGTTATACAGCACCGATTGCTCCTGGTTGTGCCATAGACGTCTAGGTAAAAGAAAGTGTTTGTGAGAGCCACACAAGCACTCCACTGTGATCTGAGTTTAAAATGACTATTACCTGGTCTGCGTCAACAATAACATACAGCCCAAGAGATATGTATAGCTTGTTCTGTAAATATGTTCACATCACCAAACAGCCTGCAGAAAAAAGCATGTGGCAGCAAAAGCCTAAATGAGCCTGATTTGAGTGAATCGTTGCACATTTGCGTGCAGTAAAGAGCACAGATGACCAATTTGATGGTGTACCAGACTGTTACTTTTACAAATGCACGCTGCATTTTTGCATCAAACATGTGTGATATCACATGATTCAGCCAGTAAGCGTTTGAACTCAGGCACTTCACCCACAGGGCAGCGGAGGGTTAGTATCTCTATTGTCCCATGAATAATGGAGCGGGAGCCCAGCTGACTACCGACACACAGTATATAATGCTAGTCATCTCCAGGCCAACCCACACACACATGTCAACACAAGCGCTGGAGTGTTGGACACAGGTCGTTATTGTGTGGTATGCTGGGAAACAGTTGGGAAAGGCAGAAGGATCATTACATGTGTGATGTAAAACTGGTTACTTTGCAGGTGATTCAAAGTTTGTTTGGCCACGCAGAGATGATTTACCACAACCCAAAGAAAGATCTCCAATCCAAGGATCCCTTCAAGGACAGCTCTGTTCAAGTGCATTTTTTCAGAATTGCACCTTGTATTATTATGTATTATTGTTCAGCCTGTGCTGAAAAGACAAGACATTCAAGCTTTTATGTTCTAAAATAAATTAGGTTTTAAAACATGTCTGCTAGCAGATAGTGAAGAAACCCAGCGTGCAGGCAAATTGCCAGCAAAGAAAAGAATGTCTCCAGAATCTACAGAATGAATGGTCAACTATTTTTCATTAAACAATTAAAAGTCATTTAATAAGAAAAACTTGTATTTGCTGCTTTTCTAGTTTGATATCCTTATAAATTAACTATCTTTGCATTTTGGACTATTAGTTTTACCCCCCACTCCCTGAGGAGTGGCAGGGAGCAGTGCAATCTATAGCAGTGAGAGAGAGAGAGAGAGAGAGAGAGAGAGAGAGAGAGAGAGAGAGAGAGAGAGAGAGAG
>NC_060160.1:17540223-17546723 GCF_021292245.1 Micropterus dolomieu
CCCCCCCCCCCCCCCCCCCCCACCAAAAACCCAAAATGTTTAAGACATCATATTGAACTTTGCTAAATTGCATGTAGCATTCACCCCATTTTACTGAGTTATAACTTTACCTTTAGGTTTGATTATTAACTCCAATGTAATAACCAAACCGCCCTGCAACTACAAGGAGTGACATGAGGAGTGGCAGGGAGCAGTGCAATCTATAGCAGTGAGAGAGAGAGAGAGAGAGAGAGAGAGAGAGAGAGAGAGAGAGAGAGAGAGAGTGAGAGAGACCACCTTTCAAACTGGAAGGCTGGGTAAAAGCATCTACCTTGCTGAAGTGTCTGCAAGACCCTGGACCACACTTACAATCTCTGGAGATGCTAAAATATATATCATATTACATTACCCAAGGTGACACCAGCGCCTACAATGACAACACTACAGTGTCAATTCATTTTCTGCTGTGGGTCTGGAGCTGTCCGAGGTGCTGAAGTAAACTGTTATGTACTGTTTATGGTATCATTACACTACCTGATTATGTCATCGTTGTGCCCCAGGTAAAATTTCTGCTTGTGCTCCCGGGTGTTGTACACAACTCCCACACCGGCAACAAAATAGACTATTTCCTTGGCGGCGGTGTAGTACAGGTTGTTGCGGCACTGATGTCCCCGGTATCCGTACACCCACTCCAGTCTCAGGTGGCAGTTGGGAGCAGTCCTATCAGCCATGTCCGCACTTCCGTGTGTGTCTCTGTCTCTGTCACGTAGGTTTTCTGATATAGTGTCATTCACCAAAAAGGATTTATTTTAAGCCCATGTGTCCCATTAGTTCCGTTTGATTCCCACGAGTCCAGAGAGCGCGTTGAAATTGGGCATTTTTGAGGGTCATGTGAATTTAGAGTCTTGCTGTCCGATAAGATGAAAGCCCCCCTGTCTCTATTTAAGAAACAGGTCTCTAAGCTGCTGTTTTCATTGCGAGAATCTACTTGTATTTCTTCATCCCCGGGCTCGCGGTCCTCTTCGACACAGGTCAAAGCTCCTGTCAAATCCTACAAAGATGGAGCTGCCACTGTTATTCCGCAAGCACCGCCCACAAAGATGACGGATTAGCATGTCGTCCAATCAGATCCTTCAAGTCGTCTGGAACAGGAGGAGACAACTCCGTCACGGATAGAAAAGTTATGCTAGGTTAATGTTTTAAAGTGGATCACAGAATTTGAATATAACATGAATTACGTGTCTCTTATTGAAAATCTCATACTGCCTGAATTTCTGTTATCATTAAATATAAGTTTTTATTGTATCTCTTTACTTTTAAATTCCCTTTTCATTATTAGGCTACTTTTTTCAGTAGGCTTAGGCTACTTATTTATTTATTCACTATAAACCTATTTAATGTGTATTTACACATAATCCATCATGTATCTAGCTGCGGGAAAATGTCTGTACTTGTTGATCCACTCTGGAAAGTAAATAATAATAATAATAATAATGATAATAATAATAATAAACCGGAATGTAATTTAACACCAGCAGCCTATATAGTTATAGCCAACAACTCAAACATTTCAACACTCAAGATTCGTTGAAGTCCCATATAAATTAGTGCTCTCTAAAGAAGACACAACAAAACAGATTTGTTTAATGACTTCATACACCATTCTGATGGAGTAAGGTAGAAGCTAAGATTTTATATTATCACAATAAGTACCAGAAAATACAACTAACTGTTAACTCATACATTTTATTAGGTCAGTTTAATTTCCATCTAAGTACAAATTTTCTAAATCTCTCCAATTTTCTTTAATTATTCATTATTGAATATGGAAATTACATCTGTTAGGCTGTGGACTTATAGCTCTGGGTAAGATAAATATGCATTTTGCACTTTGTCTACTTATTAACTCATTCATTAATGAATTTTTTATTTAATTTTCAATTGAACTTGACTTTTTGTGTACTTTTTAATCTATCTAATCTTATTTTTATTCTTTGACTTTTATGACACAATTTATTTGATATATACAAGGATTATTCTTTTATTATAATAATTCAGTGGATGACATGTGTTCCATTATATGAGAGAAAAAAAACTACAGTACGATTTGTTAAGCGCCAATGTGTCCAAAAACATGGCATATTTTATTTTTAGTTTCTTTAATTGAATATTCTTTTATTTTTATTTAGGAAATTACGGAAGTGAAGGACCGCCCTCCTCCGCCGTTGCCGAGCGACATAGGAAGCTTCAGTCGTCCCAGTTTTGCTGAACAGCTTGTTAGCTTGTTAGCCGACTTTTACACCTATTTTGTTCCTACCATCGCAATGGAGGTGACGATGGACCCTTTGTTTCTTGCGTGGAGCTATTTCAGGAGGCGAAAGCTCCAGCAATGTTCAGATATTTGCTCAAAAATATTACAAGACAACCCGTACGACCAGGTACTGTGGCGTAGTTAGCCGTGCAAGCCTAGCATGCTAGCGATTATGCATTAAGGAAAGCTAGCGCGCAGAAGCGATACAACCTGGTGAATAATCCCGATTATTCCAATCCGTGTAGTTTATCATAATTTAATTTAGGGAACGTTGAATTTATTGGCACGTCATTGAATCAACATGTGTCCTAATTGTTGTTGGAACGCACTACTCGTCACTATATTGCATTTCTTTATCACATTTCCACTGTTTTCCGCTGCACCTGTCTCCATTCATGTTCTCCATTGTCCCATGTATTCACATCTGTCCTCAACTTTCTTTTTCTCTTATTAACTCACTGCATGCTGTCTTAAGGAGTCATCCTTGCCTATCTCAGAGGTAACCATCCCTGCAGACAGTGCCTGTCTGTCATCCTTTTTCACGTGGATAAGTCAGTTCCTGACTGTAACCCGTTTAACTTTAACGTTACATCTGAGACCATCTATATGATTGAAACGTTGTGTGTTTCATAGGCTGCATGGAGCTTAAAAACCCGTGCTCTTACAGAGATGGTATACATAGATGAAGTTGAGTTTGACCAGGAGGGGATTGCAGAGATGATGTTGGATGAGAGCTCTATTGCTCAAGTTGCACGTATGTTTCAACTCTTCTCAGTGCCTTTTAAGTTAATAAAATTAACAATTCATACATTTACTCAATTGTTAATTTGTTTGATTGATAAGACTTGACTTTCTTCCAGGACCTGGAACATCACTGAGGCTCCCTGGAACAAGTCAGGGTGGAGGTCCCACACCGGCTGTCAGGTACTGCCTGCCAGACATTGCTTTTATAATGCCTTGAAATTTGACCATTGATGACATTTTCAACAAAGCAAAAAATGTCTGATATGAGTTGTCTTTTTTGAATTCAAGGCCCATGACACAATCAGGGCGTCCTATCACAGGATTTGTGAGACCCAGCACGCAGTCAGGGCGTCCTGGGACAATGGAGCAGGCCATCAAGACCCCCCGCACTGCAAGCACTGCTCGTCCTGTCACTAGCGCCTCAGGCAGATTCATCCGCCTAGGAACAGTGAGTAAATATGCCTGTAATTGTATCAGCATGCAGCGACTGAGAGGCTCCATGTGAAAGGCAATACTTCCACCAGAGCTCTAGTATTTGAAACACAGAATGAAGTATCAGTTATCTTTCAAATTACTTAATTTCCAAAATGTGTGTTTCATTGGTCTATGTTTATAGTATTTACCCCTGTTTCTTTAGATATCAATATTCGTAGAACATTAACTTTAATCAATAAAAGCACCTGCTTATTTTTATTCTGAAAGGCTTAGCACAACATTTTGTTCCACTGTTTCTCCAGGCTTCTATGTTAACCAATCCAGATGGACCATTTATAAACTTGTCAAGACTAAATCTGGCCAAGTATTCCCAAAAGCCCAGTCTATCCAGGGTAAGACTGAGAGAGTAACTTGCAAAAATTAATCAAGATCATTTTTTTTTCTCAAATGTCAAATAACTACTATTTCTCTTCTCAGACACTGTTTGAGTTTATCTTCCATCATGAAAATGATGTGAAAAATGTAAGTGTTAAATCATAAATCTACATTATAAACATAATTGTTGCAGATTAAATTGTATGATTGTAAGATAACACAAACTTTGGATTTCTTGTCCAGGCTTTAGATTTGGCTGCTCAAGCTACTGAACATGCTCAGTTCAAAGACTGGTGGTGGAAAGTGCAGCTGGGGAAGTGCTACTATAGGCAAGTAACTCACAAAGATCCACATTGCTTGACATTGCTCAATATTTCTGACATTTAATAAAGTTGCATTCTTCTAATCTATGTAATGATTAATATCTCTGACCTTTGCAGGCTTGGTTTATATCGAGAAGCAGAAAAACAGTTTAGATCAGCTCTCAACCACCAAGAGGTGGTGGATACATATCTCTACCTTGCAAAGGTGTTGATAGAGACATTATAGCATTAAATCTCATTACCATATTGTACCAATACTCTTTCCATGAGCCAAATGTTTTCTAAGAAATTATAACCTTGTGTGTATTCTCCCATAGGTTTATCAGCGCATGGACCAACCAATAACAGCACTCAACCTTTTCAAGCAAGGTCTGAACCACTTTCCTGGTGAGGTTACCCTTCTAACAGGAATCGCTCGCATACATGAGGTACAGTATGTCACCACGGTCCTTACTATAGAGTCCACTTAGTCCTCTCTCCAGCTACAACTGCCAAAATGAAATAGGAAACCACATGTATTGTTTGTCCTGTGATATTGTCACAGGAGATGAACAACATTTCATCAGCAACAGAGTACTACAAAGATGTCCTGAAGCAGGACAATACTCACGTGGAGGCTATAGCCTGTATAGGCAGCAATCACTTTTACACTGATCAGCCTGAGATCGCCCTGCGCTTCTACAGGTTAGCAAAGCTTTTATGTATAATTTATGTAATGTATTGTTACAGCATATGTAATGAGAAGTTATATCCCATCTGTGATTCAATAAGACTCTCCCATTGCTAGACGGCTCCTCCAGATGGGGGTGTATAACTGCCAGCTGTACAACAACCTGGGCCTGTGCTGCTTCTACGCACAGCAGTACGACATGACTCTGTCTTCATTTGAGAGGGCTCAGTCGCTGGTGGGCAACGATGAAGAGCAGGCTGATGTCTGGTACAACATAGGACATGTGGCTGTGGTGAGTTACCAAACGTCTGATGATTGGCTTACGGTTCAAATAAATTAAATATTGACTGTAGGCAAATAGAACTCACAAACTTACAACAAACAAATGGAAGTTGGTACAAAGTGCATGTGTTGTATGTTTACAGGGCATTGGGGACTTGACACTGGCCTACCAATGTTTCAAACTGGCTCTGGCTTTTAATAATGACCATGCTGAGGCCTACAATAATCTGGCTGTGCTGGAGCTGCGCAAAGGTCGTATCGAACAGGTGAAGATCTTTATCATATAGCTTCTGTTCCACTGTTAAAATGTAAGATATGAGATCATATTGGTGTCCTTTTAGACCTTCATACGATGCAACACAGACATTATTTAAGAACCATTAGACTTATCATTATCATTAAACTTAAATGCAGCCTGTATTAATCAAAGATTATTTCTCAAATACAGTCAGCACAGTATTGATTGCTTCAAAATGTCCCTACATTACAGTATTCACTTGAAGATTACACTTGCACGCCATAAATCCAACAAGCTATAAGGCACCAATTACACAAACCAAGAGCTAGGCGATAAATCAATTTTGCTTTAATATCATGAGATATAATGAGTTATATTGAATGAGACTGCAGTTATCCCACAGTACGGACTGTGTGCTTGTTCCCTGGGCTAAGTCTGACATGTAGCTCAATTCCTGCCATTAGCTTTATGTCACTGCTGCTGTGATGCTAACACTAACTGAAAAAAGTACAGGAATAAGAAAGTTTTTAATAACCACTAGTAGTAGTAATCATAGTTGAAATTAAAGATATTTAAGTTGCCTTAAAACTTTGATTGCAACACTGCTTCATACCGTGAAGGCTGTCAATGTACATTCACCAGATAATCACTAACAGCTGTAGTCCGTAAGCTTAACGTAAACTGATTTTAGCCTTTTCACCTGTTTAACCCAAAAATCTATTGATCGACTCCAGACTGTCCAGAACTCAGCTGCCAGGCTTTTAACCAGAACAAAGAAATATGACCACATTACTCCTATTTTAGCTTCATTACACTGTCTCCCAGTGTGTTTTAGAATTGACTTTAAAATTCTATTGATCACTTTTAAAGCTCTTCATGGTCTCTCGCCTTGTTATATTTCTGACCTTTTAGTCCCATACACACCAGCATGTACCTTGAGATCCTCGGGCAGAGGTCTGTTGTCTGTTCCAGAGTCTCGACTGAAAACTAAAGGGGACAGAGCGTTTTCTGTCAGGGCCCCGAGGCTCTGGAACAGCCTGCCCGAGGAAATCAGGTCGGCTGAGTCGGTGAACTCTTTTAAGTCCCTTCTTAAAACATACTTTTATAGGAGAGCTTTTCCCGATCTTATTTGACTTATCTTAT
>NC_060160.1:17546823-17581728 GCF_021292245.1 Micropterus dolomieu
TAACCCAAAAATCTATTGATCGACTCCAGACTGTCCAGAACTCAGCTGCCAGGCTTTTAACCAGAACAAAGAAATATGACCACATTACTCCTATTTTAGCTTCATTACACTGTCTCCCAGTGTGTTTTAGAATTGACTTTAAAATTCTATTGATCACTTTTAAAGCTCTTCATGGTCTCTCGCCTTGTTATATTTCTGACCTTTTAGTCCCATACACACCAGCATGTACCTTGAGATCCTCGGGCAGAGGTCTGTTGTCTGTTCCAGAGTCTCGACTGAAAACTAAAGGGGACAGAGCGTTTTCTGTCAGGGCCCCGAGGCTCTGGAACAGCCTGCCCGAGGAAATCAGGTCGGCTGAGTCGGTGAACTCTTTTAAGTCCCTTCTTAAAACATACTTTTATAGGAGAGCTTTTCCCGATCTTATTTGACTTATCTTATTTTATCCCTTTTATTTTATTGTATTTTACTAATTTTATATTAAATTTTCATGCTCTTATCTTTTTTGTATTATTCTTTACACTTGTTAAAGCACTTTGTAACTTGTTTTTGAAAAGTGCTCTACAAATAAGGATTATTATTATATTATTATTTTGAAGAAGCACCTGCTCAGATGCAACCCTACTATATTATATACATTTTGATAAAATATTATCCTGTCAATAATGTTAATGGTTGTCCTATCTTTGATCCAGTCCAAAGCCTTCCTGCAGACTGCTGCATCACTGGCCCCTCACATGTATGAGCCACACTTCAACCTCTCCATTCTCTCTGAAAAGGTAAGTTATTAATCTGAACATCTAAACAGTAAACACAGTTAAAGACACAAATTATAATCTTCATGATACAGTCTGCCAATGTGATGTATTTGTGCCCAGATTGGAGACCTTCAGAGCAGTTACACTGCGGCCCAAAAGTCTGAGGACTCCTTTCCCGAGCACGTCGACACTCAGCAGCTTCTCAAGCAACTTCGGCAGCACTTTGCAGCGCTGTGAGCGTCCAGCCAGCATGCCTAGGAAGCTGGGTGTGGTTTGAACAATGTAGTTGACCAGTATTAGAGACACAGCAGTGCAGGCTCCAAAACACGATGTTATTAAAATGCTAAAAGGTTGGCAGGTTAGTCAGACATGGAAATCAATGGTATCATATGGATTTAGTTTTGATTTGTGTTTATGTATGGTACATGTACACTAAATTGTCAATTATATCAGGTTGGCCTATAACATAGTGTAACAGAGCTGGTTGTTGTATCCTATTGGAGTCCTATGTGGTGCATTTTCAGATCAGCACACCAGAGTTGAATTTGGATTTAATTGGTCTCAATATGTCATGTCTTTTCATTTGCACCTTTTTGGCCATTCTCCCTTGACCTCTCTGATCCACAAACTGCAGACTCCCTGGTCACTGGTAGTTCATTTTTCAGTTTATCCTTGCATCAGCAGGGTTTGAAAAGGCCCAGATGAGAGCCATTTGAGAAGGGCTAGAACCAAAACGCCTAGCTCCAGTAGTTTAGTTAACATTTACATTTATTTAGTGTATGTAATGATTAATGTCTGTGACATTTGCAAGATTAATGGTTTCCTGATAAACTGGTAACCTTGTGTACAGACCTATATAGCAGTAATACATTATGTACATAGTAATGGTAAATATTTTATTTATCACAGTATGATTAACTTACATTTTATAGTTCATTTCATAAAGCAGATGTATCTTTCGTATTTTAACCTTCCTTGATGTGACAATAAAAAGAACAATTCAGAACATGTGTAAAAGTCTCAAAAGCGGAGTTCTTCCACCAAACAATTAAATGAAAACTAAATAGTATATTTTAAGAAATCATATTAACTTGCAGACCTTGGTGTCATTTCACAAATCCATTTCAGTTCGTGATTGCATGGAGCATCATTCCAGGCCTTAAAGGGGTTGATTTGAGGATATGTAGCTGCACAGTCTTCGTTACCCTGGTTGTTGGGTTCTCCATCATTCCAGTACCTGAAACATATGAGACGTTACTTTGTTGAGTGTGCTGTGACAACAAGTTATCTCTTGCATGTTTTAATGTGTAACTGTTACCCCTCATTCAGTCTTGTTCCATCCAGCCATTTCCAAGTCCCCTCCTCCTCCACATCTCTCAATCCGATCCAGAAGCCACTGTAGACTGTGGGTCTCGAGGGGTCTTGATAATTATTTATCAAGTCACTTATTGCCAGCTGACAACACCGGGAGATTACACACACACACATACATGTTGTTCATTTATTTTGTTAGCTTCTATTTAGCACCGACCTATTTTACTGCTCAGAAATAACATAAAGCGTTTTTAAAGGAGTGTTGACTAACTGTTTAGTCTTACATGTTTCTCTCTGCTGTCTATCACTGCTATTTCGCCTCCTTGTCTCATGCAGAACTGTCTGGCTTCCTGCCATGATCTGCGCGAAAGAGCATCAGAGAAAGCGAAGAAGTAACACACTGAGTTCATGTAAGTCCATCCTGGTAGACAGTGTCTGCAGCCCTCCTCTGTTGCCAAAAAAAATATGGAAACATGATGTGTTGTTAGCTGGGTCACAATAATTATGTGTTTATATCACGATAACACAAACAGTAAGAAAAAAACCTCTCACTCATCATCGGCATGTGGGATTTCAATGCTGCAATTTCCATTCGAATTTTGTCAATCAGCTTTTCGTAGTCTTTGCTTCTTCTCTTCTGGTGTTCAAGCTCCCACTTGGTTAGTTGCTGCCCACTGATTTCTCTTGCCAACTGATTCTTGATTTCATCCCTGCGTTGGATTGCAGTGTTGTAAATAGCCTGCAATTTGGCAATCTCACTGCTTATGTCCGTTACTGCGTTCTGCCCAACAGTAAGTTTGCTATCTGTAAGTTGTGAAGACAGAGTTTTGTCTCAGTTTAAGTTTAAAAAAAAAAAAGCATAAAAAATTTCCACTTTTTACAGTACATACACTCTATAAATTACCTACAGTATACATTTTAAAAAGTCAAACATGGACACAGGAGTATGAGTAGATAAAAGTGAAATTGACGACGTTTATTTGTGAATATTATTGGTACACAAGCATTTGACATTTTCATAAATGTATTAATTATTTGACTGTATTCTTTTAAATGTTTTTGTCAGTGAGGATTGACTTTACATGCACAGCTATAGAAAGTTTGATTTATAGTATTTTATTATAATAGTGTACATGTAATTTTTGTCATTCAACGTTGGGTCACAGCATGGCACTACTGAGCTACAAGAGATACTGCATGTGTGGTGGCCCTGGTTAATGTAAGTCAGCGAGAACCAGAACTGACAGTGAACTACATACTGTGTTCCCACCAACACACACATTATACGTTTATCAAAGTATAAACCTTTAACTGGTCTTACTTTTAAACTGTTTTTACTTTAGCCTACATTAACTTGCACTACTGATTTTTGTAATCGCTTGGGGGCAATGGAAACAAGCTGTAACGAGAACTCACCAACTTATAAAGGTGACAAGGAAAACTTGTTAGGAAACAGTCGCTAGCAAACACAGAACAACATAAACATTCATTTGAAGTTGTATTTGTGTCCTCTTAATAAATGGAAGTCCAACATTCACTCTCTGTTAGCTCTGTTTTGGTCGCCAACAACTCCTGAGGCAAATATCTGGATCTTTAGCTGCTGTTCACCAACTACTTGCTGCCTGAATAGTTAACAGTTTATCAGACTTTAATGAAAACAAACATCATGGCTAGTAAACATGATGTTGCCAGCAGTGAGTGATCAAAAATATAAAATGTGTGGGCCAGAAAATATTATGGACGGATTAAAAACTGAGGTAGGCAATTTATTTCAGAAACATCTTTCGCAAATATATTCTCTTTAAATCCCGATACCAATCAGTAAGTCAAATGTTCTGACTCAAAAATGAATAAGATCCGGTGTTGCAGGACCGATGAGACTGATTAAGGACTGACTAATAAGCATGGGGAGGTCTGAAGGGAGGGGGTGAGATTTTTTCAGCTAGATACTTTCAAAATTTAGCTGTCTCTTGCTTGTTCTCAAAAGTTGCCTGCCCCAGCTTTAATGATTAATGATCATCTTTTATGGGAGAAAAAAAATAAAACTAACAGATAACATAGAATATTGAAATGGCTAAAGGGGCCTTTAATGGTCTTAAGCAAAATGGTTGGAACAAGGTTAAAGAAACTCTAGCTAGTTATTTGCCTTAGAGAAATGAAACCGCAAAATAAATACTATTACTGCTATTAACAATGTAATTTCCAACATTTTAGACATTTCAAAATATGTTTGTTCATTTTAAAGATACATATATATAATTTCAATTCTCAGATCAGTGATTGTGATAGATGTATTCAATCAATTGAACACTTTAATCTGAAATGTGCAAACAATCATGATGGGTTTTCTTTTGAATTTTATGTACTTTTTGGGGAGATCACTGAAAGTCCTTTTATTGGAATTATATAAAGTGGATTTAATTAAAATATACAACGTTAGAAAAGAAATGTCTACAACTATGAAACAGGGTATTATAACTCCTATTCCCAAAACCTGATAAATATAATTTACTGCTAGAAAACTGGAGACCAATTACATTCCTAAACATAGATTCTCTCTTTGTGTTTAAAGAAAGGCTTTATGACCAACCATCACATAAGTGTACTTGTTCTTGGAATATCTTGATAACCTTGAAACTGATGCACATTTCATATTGGTTTGGGCAAAACTTTGTATCGACATTGGAAGTATTTTAAAGGAATATTCACAGTTGTGTCATGCTGTATCCAAACAGTACAAAACGATTTCCTGTTCTGAGATCACTTCGTCAAGGATGTCAAATTTCACATTTTTTAGTTTTTTGATCATGGTTGAATTACTTTCATTTCATGTTTTACATGATCCTGTTATTAAAGGTTTATGTATTTTCATAATAAATGTGTTAAATATCTAGGTAGCCTATTCATATGTGTAACTTCTTGGAGCGCCAACAACTTATTTTCTCCCCCAAACTGTAATACTTCAAAGCAAGGGGGTAGAACTTTGTTGGGACGGATATGTCACTGACCAATATCCAAAAACTACTGAATTGTTCATTGCAACAATTGTGATAAAACCTTTTTTATATACAGTCTATGGATAAAACAAACTTTTCAGACTTTCAATTCACTTCACTTTACTTTCAACTTCTTATTCAAAGGCTTAAACATTAGTTTCAATATTATGAATTAACTATTTAACACCACAATGTTTTCACAATATTGTAAATCTAGGAGTTCTTTATGAGTTAACAGTGACTTACAATAGACTCCCATGCCAATATCAACTGCTAGAAGAATGGCAGCGAGTACGGCCAGGCTTACTGTGAGCACTTTGTAATGATTCAAACTGGATCCAGGTCTCACCATGGACATGGACACTACACAGAGAAGTGGGGGATCAAGATCAGAGCCATGAACTGTGTCATAATACAGTAACAATACAATATCATCAAAATTATATACAAATGGTTGAAAAACCTAAATAAATGAGACATATTTTTTCATTTAATTTGTCCCTTATCTGTATATTCTAAAGATGATATTGATGATCAATGTTTGAGCTAAACAGTGATTTAAAAAACAGATGCAACACATTCACTTAATGATTTGAGCAAAACAAGGATGCATATTAAGAAAGATCCAGAAATTAGCACAGTGTGTTTCCAGTACTATATTAGAATCTGGTACCAGTATTAAAAAAACAGTATAACAATTTATACAGTTTATAAATATAATTTGATTTTCATCTACTGTACCTTGTTGTTTCTCTTGGTTTGGGTAAAGATGGTGCTCGTCTCCACTTAAGTCCTCTTGACTGATCAGTGCTTTATATGTCGGCCTACCATCAAAAGTCCGATCTGAATTTTCAAAACCCTCCATTTTGACCGTGATAATGTGAGCAGCCTGGTGTGTTTGTCCAGAAGAGATTATTTGTTAGGACATTGCCCTGTGTGTGTGTGTGTGTGTGTGTGTGTGTGTGTGTGTGTGTGTGTGTATGTATGTGTGTGTGTTAGTGTTGTAGTCAAGACCGCCCAAACCGAGACAGACCAAGCAAGACTTTCAGGGGCTGAGAGCAGTCGAAACCAGGACCGAGGGGGGGCGAGACCTAGTCAAGACCAAGACCAGTTCCCTGCATTGCATGGCATGCAATAAAATGTGGAACGAGATCATACAGTAGGTAGCCTACTTCTCAGATTGATCTGAAAGATCCGCATTCCCATTGAAACACCCACATAAAACACTAAGAGCTGAAATCAAAATAAGCATCGCAGGGAGGGGTGACAGTCGTTAATTAGGGTTATTGGTTGCATTTGAAGCAATATCTTTTACTTCCAATCAAAGTTAGGATGTTAACAACTCAGACAATGCAAAAGCAATTTATTGATATTCCCAAAGTTATGGTCTTGACTTGTCTTAAAATGAAATCTCGAGTCCTCCGAGACCGAGACAAGACCGAGTACAAATGCGGTCGAGTCCGAGACGAGACCAGGACCGGTCTCGAGTACTACTACTGTGTGTGCGTGTGTGTGCGCACGTGCGTGTTTGAACCCTTGTCTGGATGCTATGGCCTTTGTGTCTATGTTTGGATTATAGTTGGTAAAATATCAGACATGTTTCCATTCTGTCCAAAATAATGTCATTTTAGCACGTGCACTTAGAGAAGAGTGAATAATTAGATTAGAGTTAATTACATATAGCCTGATTAGGATGTTTCCCCCCCATATTCTTGATATGCTGAGTCATACTTATGAAATACAGAATTCAAACGGCCTGCTATAATTGCAATGTACTTCTACTACTTATTCTGTATTACACCAATGCCACTTTCTATTCAGTCATACTAAAAACACAAAACACAGGTTTAGGTTTCAATTAATGGTTGGCCATTTATTTATTCTTTACAGATTAATAAAAAGCCATGTGGTCACTTTCACATAATTTGCTTGGTCTTTAAATAATCAACTTACCTCACAGCTGCAGACATGATGGCCCATTAAAAACATTCAGCCTTTAATTTATTACAGATTTATAAAGCATTCATTAATGATTTAATAACCATTGATAAAGCTGCTAGTTGTATAACTATTATATTACTACTATTTACTATTATATTATCATATTACCTACTTACTTTAAGAAAGAGGTAACATTGGGGTATTGTCCTTACATTTGGTGGTAATACTTTTTAACTTCCCTGTTTAGCATTTATAAGCACTGCATGAACATCAAATATATGGTTTATTCACATTATAGTATGTGATGTGTGTAATAGTAACATGCATATTCACAATTAAAGATCTGATTTGGTAAATATTCTGTTTTTCATTACAGGAATAACTCTTTGTGCAAACAGCTAGGTTTGCACAAAGCACAAAGAGGCACATGCAGTAAAGACACACTATTAACTCATTGAAGTTGGTGCCTTTTCACAAATCCATTTGTGTTTGACTTCACATGAATTATCGTTCCAAGCCTTGAAGAAGTTTTCTTTGGGATACACCGTTGCACAGTCCTCAGAGTTCACATCATTTGGTTCTCCATCTTTCCAGTACCTGGATCAAATGATAGGTTTCTTTACAGAGACACAGTACTTGCTTTCTCTCTGTCCACATTATCTTTTTTTTTTTCGATAGTCAGGCTAAAAATTAAATACTCTCTTAATCATCAGGAAATGCATGAGTGTGTAAGCAAGACTGATGCATGCATTTTCCTAACTTCCATGTTGACAAATGCATCTGTCAATTACACATTTGAATGCAAAACAATATGAAAACACTTGCTTGTGATTGGTAATCCATTATAGTGTACAGCAGGTCTTCTTTTATGTTTGTTAAACTTACATTATTGCATCGCAATGCAGTTGAGCGCACAGGCTGTTAAGCAAACTCTTTGTTGATGCTTGTGGTCAGGGACAATGCATGCAAATACCCTCTTACTTGTGATATGAGCATCTGATTGTACAGTGCGGTATCATCATTTGTAGGAGTTTGCTTGTTATAGTCTGACGGTATGCACTAGCAACTGACCCAGCAGCAGGACACTATGCTGATCATTTCCCACAAATACAACAACATGTAACATATTTAACTCTTACCCTTCAACCAGTCTTGTTCCATCCAACCATCTCCAAGTCCCTTCCTCGTGAACGTCTCTCAGTCCAATCCAGAAGCCCATATGTTTTGAGGGGTCTTCATTGTGTCTCAAGTGATTTACAGTTGAGTTCTAACAAATAAGAACTATAAAAAGAATTAAAAGAAAAAACTTGTTGTAAAGAAATATGAACTGAATGTTGATAATTTACCTCTTTGTCTTTGGTGTCTATGACTGCAAGGTCACCTCCATGCATCTGGCAGAAATCTCTGGCTTTTTGCCATGTTTTGAGTCCAGTATAGTCAGAGAAAGAGAAGTAGTAACACAACGAGTTCATCAAAATCCATCCTGGTGGACAGTGTCTGCAGCCATCATCTGTTGCCAAAGAAAATAACAGTGAATAACACGATCATATAAAACAATAAAAACACATTATTATGCTTTTAACAAATATATATATATATACAATAATAGTAAAACAGGTCTCACTAATCATTGGTATGTGGGATCTCAGTGATGCAATGTCCTCAGTCATTTTAACAATCTGCACTTGGTAGTCTTGGCTTCTTTTTGTCTGGTGTTCAAGCTCCCAGTTGGTTGGTTTCTGACGACTCATCTCACTGTCCAGCTGCTTCTTGTAACCCGTCATGTTTTTGATTGCGGCTTTGTAATTATCCTGGAGTTTGATCATCTCATTGCTGATGCGTTCTGTATCATCAAGTTTGAGGTGGGTATCTTTGAGATTGTTGTCTGTAGGTGTAGGAGACAAACAGAGTTACTGTAGCAAAGTATTCTCTGTCTTTATCGCTCCCTTTCTCTCTCATTTCACTGACATGTTTATTTTATTTATGTATATTATATCCAACCCACAGTGTCAAGCTCCCATATGTGAATAAACAAAACCATAAGACTATTATTATGTTATATTATTATTATGGGTTGGCATGGTGGTTAGCACTGTTGCCTCACAGCAAGAAAGTTGTGGGTTCAAATCCTGGTAAAATTTACTACTTTAATTATAGTTAACTGCATATCTTGGGGTTTAGATCTGCTAGTTGAACAAAACAAGACATTTGATGACATCACCTTGGTCTCTAGGAATTGTCACACTTGTCTGATGTTAAACACGTGACTAATCGATGAATTTAATAATGAAATAAAATCCATAGCTCTATAATTCCAATGAACACTGTACACAGTTTCATTGACTTACAGTGGACCCCCAGGCTGATATCAACTATTAGTAAAACTGCAGCAAGTAGCGCCAGGCTCACCGCAGCCAGTCTGGTAGGTCTCCAAGATGTCATACTGGGCGTAGACACTAGATAGAGATAATGAATCAATAGAAAACTGGAAACTGTTTCAAATAAAGTTTTAAGTTACAATAGTTGAGCTTTACATAGCCTATGCATTATTATAACATTATAATTTTTTCAAATCATTCACTCAGTACTAACTCATACCAGGCATTTTTCATGTCTTTTTTTATCATTTGTCATCATATTTCAAAATATTTTATCAGCACTATTTTAGAGCCTGATGCCACTTTTAAAGAATCAAAGTGAATCAGAAAACTGTTTCTGTAAGCGTATTGTGTTAACAATAACTTTTATCATACTATACCTTGTTGCCTGTCTTGGTTAAAGTTGGTGTAAGGGTGCTCCTCAGTTGTCATGTCCTCCTGGCAAATCAGTGTGTTAAATCCGCTATCACAATTACCACCTGAGATTACTCTCCTCTCCATTCTGACTGCTTAGCTGAGATCAGTCATATGAGACTGTGTTGATGCTTGAAGCTACCATTGCTGAGCTCATCAACAATTCATGATACGCCAATTCCAGTTAAATCTGTGCCTTAGAAAAGAGAAGTGAAATTCTTATTAGTAGTTGATGTAACATTTACTTTCTTCACATGTACAGGATATGATTATACTTAGAAATTTAAGAAATACCCAAGTTTACCATAGTTCAGAGTTAGTTCCGAATAAATGAGTATCACTATGGCTCTCTAGTTAACAACCTTGTCTTTGCTGATGTTTTTGAGACAGGTCAATGTTTATGGCTTTGTTTACCAAATCCCCCAAAAGCCCCACATTCTTGAAATCACGTTGTTAAAGTTTATGTAGTCTTTCTAGTACCATTGATCTTTCTTTAGTATCCTTTTCGAGACAATTCAGGCAGTGTATTGCGTATGTCTTGTTGTTCAACAGAACAAGATCTTCGTCTCCCTCTCTTTCTGAGGACTGTTATGATGTCTGAGGGAGTGATTTCTTTTTTTACTTTGATTTGGTTCACATAGTTTACTTCAGTTTTGAGATTAACAGAAGGCTCCACACCTGGTGTCTCACTATTATGGCTGATTCCGATGGCATAGACATGACTCTGTCTTTTTTCTTTCCTCGCATAGCTTATTTATGGTTGAATGTAACAAGAAAAATAAGTATCATCTCCTGCAGAATTACAGCTTGCAGTGTGGATGGCTTTAATTGTTTTATTTAATTGTCAATAATAACATATTGAGCTGTACTTTATGTTGCATATTAGTAGCCTGCTTGGTAATGACTGCTGAAATACAATAATTTAAGGTGAAAAATTCCCCGGAACAGTGTGTGGAAGTGTGTTTTCTGCTTGAGCAGTACTTCCTGAGTGTATGCAGTTTTTATCTTGACGGCATTTCACGTATCCAGTGGCAACTTCATTTGTACCAGATCTTAAATGGATTAGAGGAGGTGTAAACTGCAACCCCACAATTCTCTCCCTGGGGTCTTTAGTTACTGTATTTGGTTCTCCATCAATTCAGTATCTGAGAAAAATCTAGATCATTCAAAGAAATACTGTTGGTCCCTTTTGTTCAGTTATGACATGACACCAGTCATCAAGTGAAAACAATCAATAATATTTCAAAATGAATACAACATTAAAAGTACAATTCTGCAGGACTCGCCTATGTTCTACCTCAACTCCACTGTCAGTCCACCAATTCCAACCTCGCAGAGCCGTGGTTGCTACAGAGATAGTTCAGCTCACTGCTTTGTTGCAGCTCCCTTGGACACACTGAAACCTGATGATGGTGATGATGGAAGTGTGAACCTTAAAAGAACGGCTTTAACATAGATGATTGTCAATAATATCATAGTGAGGTGTAGTTTATTCTGCAAAACCCTGCATATGTGAACTTTAGAACTTTAGGTGTTAGAATACATATATATAGTTAGAGTAATTTAAGGTGAAAAACTGCCCAGAAACATGAAACCAATCTTCAATGTGTTTTATTTTATTTTTTGCAAACATAAGAGTTGCAAACATATTCTTGTGTTTTCTGCTTGCACTACTCCCTGATTCTAGCTTGATGTCATTTCACATATCCAGTGCCTTTCTCTCTGGTGACAATTGGCATCAAAACGGGTCTTCCAGGGATTATCAGAGCTATAAACTGCAATCCCACAGTCTTCTCCCAGGTGTCCAACGTTGTTTGGTTCTCCATCCATCCAGTACCTTTGGAAAATCACAACATTCAAAAAAGCAACCAATAATAACCCATTGTTATAACAGCATTAAGAATATAATACTGCTGCTCTTACCTTTGTTCCACCTCTGTGACATTATTAATCCAGACCCATGTCCCTTCTGTCTCTGTGTCAGTAAGACCAATCCAGAATCCGCTTTGCCAGACGTCGCGGCCACTTCTCATATTTTCAATGCTGTCACTCACAAATGTCTGTGTAAGCACACAACGACATTTTCATAGGGCTCAAATGTAAAATTCAAATGTATAAATATTTATATTTAAACATTAGTATTGACATATTCTTAACAGTATTTTTTCATTTGTTTTCAACCCACCTGTTCCTCCTGGTTATCGATCACAATCAGGTCGGCTCCACGACTAATACAGTCTGCTCTGCTATTTGGCCAGTTCTTTTTGACAGTAGAGGACTCAGTGTAAGAAAAGAAATAGCAGGATGAGTTAAGAAGAATCCACGTGGAGAGACATCTGCCACAAGTTCCCTCTAGGAGAAATAAAAAATATATCAATGACAGATTCTTTTCACTTTAGATGTTTTTCAGTACTTTCTCTAAACTATAATACAACTCTGTCTCACCCAGTGCCGATATATTGGACTGCAGAATTGTCTTCTCTGTTTGCAGCGCCTCAATCTTTCTGTGATATTCATCATTAATGGTCTTGTGCTGCTCTATTTTCACCTTTAACTCTGCATGGTTTTGAATCGCTCTTTCTAACGCATTCTTGGCCTCCTCTTCGGCTTTGATCACATCGCTGTGGTTACTACGGAGATAGTTTAGCTCATTGATGAGCTTTGTTGCAGCTGAGTGGGTAACCTGGAGGGAACCCTCTTTGACTTTGGCACCTGTTGATGTGAAAATACACTGTCACAATGAGAATGAGAACTGTGTCAAAACTGTGTAGTCAAAGACATATTTTTACTATATTGGACAATAAAATTGTGTATTGAAATTCATAGTTTTACGAAATAGAAATAGAAATAAAAAGTGTGTTGTGGCTTTGTACTGTTATGTTAAGAATTATGTAAGAAAAGTACATTTTCATCGAAAATTGTCTATTCAGCTATCTGATGAAAGTGAAATTCCGCAGAAAGGGGAAAGGGGAAAGGGAAATGAAACTATCTGTCAAATGTCATAGGACTACTTACAGTTAATGCCAATAGCAACAGCAGCTATCAGCAAAATAGCGTTCAACAGACCCAGACACAGTATAACCAGTCGATCAGATCCTTCTCCACCTGTGAATATTGTAATTCAGAAAAAAAATATACAAGTCAGTATGATAGGCGATGATTATGATGACTTTAAAGCTAAATCATTGAGGCTTGGTTATATAACTTTGCCTAATATATTATCTTCAGCAATGCTCGTCATTCAATTACATTTAAATAATGGTAACATTAAATTACTTAAATTCACAGGTTCATTTCATGAGAGAAAGAGTGAAAAAAGAAAGCAGTGAGGGGAAAGTGGACAGATAGAATAAACATGTCAGACACTAGAAGATATTAAAGTCATGCCTCGTCTGAAGATTTCGTAGCGAGAGCGAAAACGTCTATCAGTGTTGAAGAAAACTTGAGAAAACTCTGGTATAAATGATGTTTTCTGCCTATCATCTGTCCTTCTTCCTGGATTATCCATTGTAGTGCTGCAGCTCTGTCCACTGATCTGTTTGCCTCCTTTTATATCTGTGAGGAGGAAAGTGTGTGAAAGTGAATCCACCCCTAAATAACCGTTCATCAATGGGTGATGTTTAGTTCATTGCAGATTTTTGCTTAAGAGAATTAAACATTGCGCATAGAACTAACTGGGAACAATGGGTTGCATTTATTAATTTAAAAAGAGATGTATAAATATTTATGTGATGCTCAATTTTCACCTTTAGCTGTGCATGATTCTTAAGCGCCCATTTTGTGCCCAAAATGTTGTCAAAGACAAATCTTTACTATAGTGGACAATGAAATTGTTGAATGAAACTGTCTGTGTTTTTACAAAATTCAAGTAAAAAGTATTGTATATTTTTGCACTGTTTTGTTAAGAATTATGTGAAAATTTATATTTTTAGAAAATATTTTTTCAGAAATTTGCACAGATGTCTGTGAAAGTTTAAATTTAAAAGATATGATTATTTTTGTTGAAATAGTTGTAGATTTTGCATAAAATCTTGGGGTATTTTTTTTTATGAAAAATTGTCTATGCAGCTATCTGATGAAAATGAAATTGAAGAAGAAGATGGAAATGAAACTTTGAGTCAAATTTCCTCCTAGTCAGTACAGTTAATAACAACAGCAAAGACAATAATAACAGCAGACACAGTATAACCGGTTGCTTGTTAGAGTTAGAGAACAGTGGATCGACCTGTAATTATAGAACATAAAAGCGTCAGGGGTGTGACCAGTAATCAAAGGCAGCCTGGAACAAGGAATTAAACAAAATATATTTTATTAATGAATAACAAAAGTAGATAGTCAGGGCTGATGGCAGGTGAGTGTGGGACTGGGTTAGGATGGGATCCAGGGTCTGGGGATTTGATGTTGGCAAGTTTCGTGGCTGGGTGGCAGGGCAGAGTGTTATGAGATTCAGAGCATGTGGTCTGGTGACAATTCATAGGAAAATCCAATTAGTCGCAGTTTAAACAAACAGACAGGCAGACTCTCTAAACTAACAGGTTACTAGTTCAAGCAGACAAGTTGTCTGGCATGTGTTCATACTCAGAATGGTACAACAATCAGGCAGGACATACTCTTTCACATATATTACTTATCAGGTGTCACACCAGGGGGGTAATGTAATTAGAATATTTCAACAATAACTCAAAAATTTTCTTTATATTTTCCAATTTACCCCATAGTGTTATAGCCATGCCAATACATTGACAATGAAATGAAAATGAGTGGAATAATTTTTTTCTGTGGTCAAAACAATTAAAAACAACATCTGAAAAAAGATGTTGTTTTTCATTGTTTTGACTACAAAATAGTATAGGAACATAACTTTTCAAAATTAATGTCTTGGTTAAAAATATTATTCTGGCTAATCTGAACTGTAAATCATCACTACATACACACTACAGATATACAACTTTAAAGATACAGTACAATGGTTGTACGTTTAGCATATACAAACCCCATCCCCAGAAAAGTTAGATATTTTTCAAAATGCAATAAAAACAAAAATCTGTGATTTGTTAATTTGACAACTTTATCCCAACTTTATGCAATATCTCCACTTTTCTGGAAATGGAGTTTGTATTTGAAACGTATCTTCAGTAATACTCTTCATTCACCAAAATTTGAATCATGACAACATTTAATTTGAATCACAGGGTCAGAAAAAAAAAAAAAGAGGGAAAACTTGAGGAAAAAGTAAGAAATGTTTCAGAGACTTCAGAAAACATTTCATATCTTATCCAAATATTTCATATCAAGTGCGTAAAAGTCCATCTTTGCTGTAATTTTCCCTTCTCTGTGGATTCTCCATGTGCTGCAAGCACCGCCAACTGAATTGTTTGCCATATCTTATAACCAGAAGAGCTGAGTGCTTCCTTTTATCAGTGGGACAGCTGTAACAATCAAACTAAACTTGAGAATGGGGATTTGCAACAGCATTATTAAACATAATGTTTACACAGAAAAATCCACCCTGTTATTATTAAACACTCTTAATCAGTGCAGTTCAGTGTACTGTAGGAGATACTTTGTGAGAGGCATTAAGTGTTGCATTGAGTGAACAAGAGTTTTTTTTAACACAAATTGTCAGTTGGAGGCACTTGCTGGAAAATAAATCTGACTCCCAAGTCAGTTATCCTGCAGGCTGCATGCTGCTAAATTCATGTTACACAACTCTTCCTTTGCGACCTGTAAGAAAGCATCACAACGCTGTACTGCAAGGCTTCATAGCAGCGAAGAATAGGTTCATCTTATCAGTGGTGATTTTAACTTATGCAATCAATAATTTTGTGTTTACATTATTATCAGTTGTACTCACAGGAAATCCCAATAATAATAGAAGTTAACATCAGAATAGTGTTTAGCAGTAACCCATGGACACAGTGGAAGACTTCTGGACCCAAATCTGACCGTGCACATACAGTAGATACTGAACAAACAGACACTTTGGTGTGAGCTCACACTGAACAACAGATCAGTCATGCTCCAGTATGTCTATGAGCTGTATTCCTGTATGGCGCAATGATTTTTCATCTGTGCTTAGGGGTGGCAGTGGGGCAGTGGATAAGACTATGCCTTTGTTGTGAGAGACACAGGTTCAATCCCCCACTGTGATCCATCCACCATTGTGTCCCTGAGCAAGACACTTAACCCCTAGTTGCTCCAGAAGCGTGTGACCTCTGACATGTATAGCAATTGTAATTCGCTTTGTATAAACACATCAGCTAAATGTAATGTGCTGTTGTCATCATTTGAAATCGTGTCTAGATATCCCTCTGGTTGTCAGATTTTTACTCATGTCACTTTTATCTGTGTGAGGCAGCTGCTCTGTAAATATTACAAAACCGTCTGTGTGTCAGTGTGCGTACTTACTTGTGTTCCAGCTATCCCTCATTATATATGGAACAGTTTTCTTTTTTAGACAAATGGTACAACAAACAAAGCCAGACAAAGTTTTATTTAGTGGGTTCTAGTGTGGTGCCCACATGGGGAAAAGATACACTGCTCAAAAAAATAAGGGAACACTTAAACAACACAATGTAAGTCAATCACACTCCTGTGAAATCAAACTGTTCACTTAGGAAGCAACACTGATTGACATTCAATTTCACATGCTGTTGTGCAAATGGATTAGACAACAGGTGGAAATTACAGGCAATTAGCAAGACACCCCCAATCAAGGAGTGGTTCTGCAGGTGGTGACCACAGACCACTTCTCAGTTCCTATGCTTCCTGGCTGATGTTTTGGTCACTTTTGAATGCTGGCGGTGCTTTCACTCTAGTGGTAGCATGAGACGGAGCCTACAACCCTCACAAGTGGCTCAGGTAGTGCAGCTCATCCAGGATGGCACATCAATGCGAGCTGTGGCAAGAAGGTTTGCTGTGTCTGTCTGCGTAGTGTCCAGAGCATGGAGGTGCTACCAGGAGACAGGCCAGTACATCAGGAGACGTGGAGGAGGCCGTAGGAGGGCAACAACCCAGCAGCAGGACCGCTACCTCCGCCTTTGTGCAAGGAGGAGCAGGAAGAGCACTGCCAGAGCCCTGCAAAATGACCTCCAGCAGGCCACAAATGTGCATGTGTCTGCTCAAACGGTCAGAAACACACTCCATGAGGGTGGTATGAGGGCCCGACGTCCACAGGTGGGGGTTGTGCTTACAGCCCAACACCGTGCAGGACGTTTGGCATTTGCCAGAGAACACCAAGATTGGCAAATACGCCACTGGCGCCCTGTGCTCTTCACAGATGAAAGCAGGTTCACAATGAGCACATGTGACAGACGTGACAGAGTCTGGAGACGCCGTGGAGAATGTTCTGCTTGTGAGACCATATGCTGGGCACTGGGTTCCTCCTAATGCAAGACAATGCTAGACCTCATGTGGCTGGAGTGTGCCAGCAGTTCCTGCAAGAGGAAGACATTGATGCTATGGACTGGCCCGCCCGTTCCCCAGACCTGAATCCAATTGAGCACATCTGGGACATCATGTCTCGCTCCATCCACCAACGCCACGTTGCACCACAGACTGTCCAGGAGGTGGCGGATGCCTTAGTCCAGGTCTGGAAGGAGATCCCTCAGGAGACCATCCGCCACCTCATCAGGAGCATGCCCAGGCGTTGTAGGGAGGTCATACAGGCACGTGGAGGCCACACACACTACTGAGCCTCATTTTGACTTGTTTTAAGGACATTACATCAAAGTTGGATCGGCTTGTAATGTGGTATTCCATTTTGATTTTGAGTGTGACTCCAAATCCAGACCTCCATGGGTTGATAAATTTGATTTCCATTGATAATTTTGGTGTGATTTTGTTGTCAGCACATTCAACTATGTAAAGAAAGGAGTATTTAATGAGATTATTTCATTCATTCAGATCTAGGATGTGTTATTTTAGTGTTCCCTTTATTTTTTTGAGCAGTGTATAAACCAATGGGTGGTTGTGATGTACATCTGGAAATCTGAGTTTTGACCCCATGAGTTGTGGGAAACTTTGAGTGGACAGCCAACAGTTAACCAATGTTATCAAGAGTAAACTGTAGAAATCACTTATTGCACCCCCTGCTGCCCACTAATATAAGTGTTGCTTAGAAGGAGAGTCTTAATTTATTGTTCAAACTCAATATCATATGTAAAATTTGTGCAATGCTACACCAAAGTAGTACAATCACAAAAATGTAATTCATTCACTCAACCTTTCTTCACATTATTTATTTTTATTATTACATAATTTATGTTTATTATGTACCTAGTAAGAGTGTACAGTCGTGTTAGTGTGCTAGCATGTTATAACTAAGCAGTAAAAAAAAAGCATAACAGAAAATACGAGAGCAGAAAATAAGAATAAAAACATTCATAATATTATCAAGTATTAATTAAAAGCATCACTGCTGTAACATGTACAACCACTGTAAGATTAATAATCCCCTCAGTAAAGCCTCTAAACTATCCGGGGATAGCAGAGTGTTGAGATTAAGATTAAGGATATCAAAGCACAGTACAATTGAGACATGCATTTTTTCAAGACAAGAGAAACTTGCAATAAATCCATATGGGAAATAACTGGGTCTTCTCTACTCATGTAATGGTTTCCGAGCTTGTTGACATTATGGAGGCAACTTCTTTGAGACAAAAGTTTAGCCTTGATATGGACCACCATGCTCTCCACAGCTAGTTGGGTTCCATTTCACATAACCATTCCTTGTTCGTTTGGCAGTTTGCGTCATACCACGTTGCCATTGGGTTGTTAATATTCATAAGAGCCACACAGTGCTCACCCTCTGTTCCATAGTTGTTGGGCTCCCCTTGTATCCAGTACCTAAAGCAAGGCCATAGTTATGCTTTAACGTGTGTATGTGTGTGTGTCTTACATATTCTCCTATGTATGTCTTCTATTATATATCTTCTTTTTTGCATAAATTGTTGGGAAAATGAAAGGATTTGAATCAGTCAATAGATTGATGTTGTAGGCAGGTGTAATTAATATGTCACCATTTAACAATTTGATTTGTAATACACCAAAACTATTGTAATCACATCCATTTAAAAATTTCTTTAAAATGTTACTTAGTAAAAGTACAGGATGACACACCTCGTGGTTTATGGATATCTCATTTTACAACTATTCAGAAATCTATTTACAAAGTTCATGATCATTCTTGATTATGAAGGTTACATTAACTCATGATAGTAATGGAAAAGTTGGACATTTTGGGTATTACAATAATTTCCAATTTTTTAAATGATTTCCTGAGAGTTAATAAGAAGGTCGATTCCACTGTCATGGTTTAAACTAAATATGAAGCCACAGTCAGCAGGCAATTAGCGTAGCTTAGCATAAACACTAAAAGCCAGCCAACACTTCTAAAGCTCACTAATCAACACTTTATATCTGGTTTGTTTAAATTCGTACACAAACAGAAATGCAAAAACTCAAGTTGTGGTTTTACATGTTTCATGCTGTATTTTCTTGACCGGGCACAGTGACAGAGCCAGGCTAGCTGTTTCCACCAGCTTCTAGTCTATATAGTAGGCTAAGCTAATCACCTGCTGACTCTAGCTACATATTTACTGTACATGAAGTGTTATTGATTGTCTTATCCATCAACAAGAAAGCGAAAAATCGTATTTCCCAAAATGTCAAATGATTCATTTAACACATCAACATTGTATAGTAAGTCTTAAAGCTCATACCCTTTATCCAGCAGAGTCACATTATTTAGCCACACCCAATGGCCCTCTGTCTGAATATCCGTAAGGCCAATCCAGATTCCCCCAGGCCTGCTCCACCACGGTCGAATGCTTGCATCCCGTTTTGGTAGGTACTCAAAAAGATTTAGCTAGGTAAACAGGGGTTAAACAGTATCACAAATTTTATTTAAAGGTAAACCTTCACCATATTTATTAGCAGTGCGGGCCTATCTAGCAAAAGATGAGATGCTGGGGGGAGCATGTTTAACAAAAACATTAGCTTCACATACCAGCCTAACATTATCTACAGCTCAGCCCTGCAGATCATTTCACATTTCAGGAAAAGCATGAATGTTATGGCTGCAATCTTGAGCAGGTTCCAGGCTCCTGGTGTGGCACATGCTGGCTCCCTGCCACTTATGTCACATTGTGGAAAAGAGCCATCATTAATGTTATTACACCTGTGCTTTACCTACTATGACAATTTACTCTCAGTCTCTTAGATTGAGTTATTAGTTTTTACCTTCTGAAGCTAGTAAGTGAACCTTGATTATCTTAGTTTGTGTAAAGATAAATGTAAAAACTTCATCAAGACAAACTTAAAGAATCATTTTTGAATGTGTCAATTAAGCATGACCAAGTTAAACCCAGCTCCAAAGGACTAGTCATATTATCTCTGACATTTTGGTTTTAGTATCAGAAATCACTTCTCTATGCTATAACTACTTCAGTTCCCTTAATTGCCTCCACATTTCCACTGTAAATGTTGACTGTGTTAGTAATCAGGCCAAATTAGCTGACCAAACTACAATAACTGTTTTTATAAACACTGCCATGAGTCGTGTCTCAAAGTTTAAAAGCCTCTGCATTACAGTATCTGTTGTATAATAGCCCTTTTTCAAAGCAGACATTTTGACTTGTTATAGCAGGAAAAGCATAGGTGTTACTATTAACATTAATGACACAACGCAATACCAGGACCCTGAAACTGAAGCAGCTAAATTGAATTTATTACTTAAACTTGTTTTTCCTACTTTGACATGACAAAATATTTTCCATGAAAAAGACCTGTCAATTGAACATCAGATCCCTCAGCATTCAGCAGCAATGTGTATCACATCACCTCCATGCTCTGTGCATGTGCTTCTTTGTGATTGCTAGTAGAACAACACATATCTGTTGAGCTACTAGTAGTCAAAACTATCACACAGGGTACCTTCAAAGCTGCACAAATCAATGTTTTAAGAGCAAATACCCCTGTCTAGCCATCCTTACTCTCGAAGAAGGGCAACAACGGATAAAAGATACATTTTTCGATGATTTGGGGCGCCTACGGTTTCAGAGTGTAATTTACTGCTGTTGTTAATAAAGACAGTTGTCCACATGCATTTGGTGTGATTACATTACTTCTGATCAAAAACTAGCAAGTTGAATACTGAGCCCGGTTATGTTGCCCTCTCCGGCACGACGCCACTCTCCACCAGAAAAGTTACATCATGTTGCTCAGTCACTCACCACAAGCTATAAATCTCGAGTTGATGTTAGCAAACTTACTAGATTACACACTCTGACATCTGTAACGTTGCTGTAAGTGCTCATGCTGTCTAGCTTTGTTGGTTAGCTTGCCATTAGGGTCTTTCTTGGTCACTCCCTTTATCTCTTCCTCACTCCCTCAATGTCTTCTTTGGTCTCTTTGCAGCCTCTGCCATGAAATCCATACTGAGAATACCGAGCTAGCTTCTTCCAAAGGACTTACAATGCACATTATATACTTGTTGCTTCTTCTTATACCTTGCTTGCTGAAGAGTTGTGTTGCTTTGTGACATGGTGCCGTAAAGCATTACAACATTGTCATGATAATTTTCCTGTCCGGGAATCCAATGTTAGCGCAATAACAGGTGCCCCGGGCCTGGAGTGCAATGACAGAGATGCTATTCACCCTATTACAAGTCAGTGTACCATCAAAATGATTTTGAAGCTGTTATTTTAAGATAAGATTACCACATAATGCTGCTTTCAAACATCAAGATTAACTCTACCCACTCTATCATCTCCTGTTTTCCACCTACAGCATACTGAACTCACCTGCTCCTCCCAGGTATCAATCACAGTCAGATTGGCACCACGGCTGATACAGTCTGCCCTGCTGTCTGACCAGTTCTTTAAGGGATTGGATGCTGATTTAGAATGAAAGTAGCATGATGTGTTAAATAAAAACCATCCTGGCAGGCAGCGTCCACAACTTTCCACTGTTAAAGAAGAAAATTAGTTAAAGTCAAAACATGAAGAAAAGGTTTGATTCCAAAATGCATTACAAAGTGAACGCAAAGTTGTCTTACAAGTATCAGATTTGTCAGACTGCAGTTTTACTTTTTCCAGTTGTAGTGTCTCAAGCTGCCTCTGAATGTCGTCACTGAGTGTCTTGTTCTGTTCCAACTGCAGTTTTAGTTGCTGATGTTTCCTGAGCTCTTTCTTTAATGCTTGTTGGGCCTCTTCTTGAGCTTTGCTCGCTTCAGTTTGCATTATCTGAAGTTGCTTCACTTCTATGATTAGAGTCTGTGCTGTTATTTCATGGGGAGCGGATACCTCACTGACTTTGCCACCTGTTATAAGCAGAAATAAGAAAGTTACTTTTTAAATTAATCTTATAAGTGTTTTATTGTATCTTCCAATTCATTGCACTGGGTATAGAAAGGGTAAATATAGTTAATTAAATAAGCTTGGTAAATATGGCCATAGCATAGTTAATGAATTGTTCAGTACAGTGTGCTCCAAACTGACTCTAAACAACTGAAGTAGATATAAAACACCTTGGATCAGTTGTACTCACAGTAAATCCCAATAACAATAGCAGTTAACATCAGAATTGTGTTTAACAGTCCTAAACACACGATAACCCATGGATACACTGGAAGCCTTCTGGACCCAACTCTGACTGTGCACATAGGTCCTGAACAAACAGACACTTTGATGTGAGCTCAAACTGAACAACAGATCAATCATACATTAGCTACATTTCATTTCAAGAGCAGTTTAAAAAACACAAGCCTACCTTTGCTTCTTATGTTAAGGTGTAATGATTTTCCATCTGCGCTGATATCATCATCTGAAATCATGTCTGGATATCCCTCTGGTCTTCAGGGTTTTACACAGAAATTCACTCAGAATGTCACTTTTATCTGTGTGAGGCAGCTGCTCTGTCAATATTACAAATCCGTGTGCACGAGTGTCCTTGACTCCCCTTCACCCTCTCTTGCTTATGTGGAAATGTCTGCTGAAAGTCATTATTTCAGTGACCTATGACCTACTACAGACATAATGAGAAGTTAATTTAATGTACTTTACACATGAAACACCCTGATACACACTGATTTAGGCCTACAAAGTTTGTTGTGGTGGCCTCTAATGGACCACCCACATGGAGCAAAGGTCTAATCAGAAGGGTGGTTGATGGTGTGATGTATGTCTAGAAGCCTGGGTTGTGACCTACCAGTAGTTATTAGTAATATCGGTTTGTGATAGAAGACCAATGCAGGCAATGTTTTAAATCAGTGAGCTGGCCAGCTTTATGACTATATTGGATTTTGATATGATTTTTTTTGTATCAGTGTGATAACTTGGTACTCTGATTTGCCAGGTATGTGGCGGATCAGCCCAAAACACCAGTCTGGTTATCTCATCTATTAACAGTCTATCAAGTGATTTTCCAGAAAATGTACTATACAGTGATGTTGTTATCTAAATGTAATATTATTCATAATAGGATTTTACACTTAGGTCTATTATACAACCCCTTACGGTAAAAGATGTTTAAATTGTCATAGCATTTGTAAAGTTTGTGTCACACTACGCCACATATGTACTGATAATTTGGTATGAAATTAAAATTGTGAACTGAAAGGTGTGCACAGCTGTATGACATTTATAATTGCATAGCTTCTATGTGCATCACGTCCCTTATTTGAATTTATAGTCAGTAACGGTAGAGTAGAGACGTTTGAAAAAAGACTGATAGAAATGTAAAAGATTTTAAAAACTGCTAGCCAAGAAACCGTTTACTTTGACATTTTCCGGGTATGAGCGCAAGGAAACGGTGATGGACGGGGTCTCGATGTGTTGCTGTCTTTTCAGTGTCAGACGAGGCCAATCGATTTCAAACATCCGTAACTTGTGTTTTTGTTATGCAGACTTCTTGAACCTATTTTGTGTCCATGTCCATGACCGCTCAGGGTTTTATTGTGCCAGTCGTCGCTGTAGTTTTCGTCATGTTAAACCAAGTCGAGCTAAAGAGAGAGACAGGACCGGAAACGCGCAATGTTGGCTTTCATCGTAAAGTACACCACGACACGCTTGAAGTTACGCCTTTTATTCTGAAACTTCAAAAAGTTGGCTGAACGTCCTCATTTTTGTTGTGTCATGCTTGACTGGTAGTTGCACGTATTTTGCTACGTTGTGTTTTTCTTACTTTGTCTACTTGGAGTGGCTTGAGGCATCTGGTAGCACACTACTAATACTTTTACAGGCCTCTTTGTTAGCCGACACGGGTAGCATGTTAGACGTGTGTACGGTTTTGTAGGAGTCTTTTAGAAAGTGTTGTCGTTGGGCCTGTTCGGGTTATTTCCATCACTGCCACTGGCGAACAAGTCCCTAAACAGAAATGTCACTGGAGGACTATGAAAGACACTTCGACTCGCTAAATTCAGATTTGGGTGGCGGGTCTGTGGTCAGTGAGCGTTTAGCGTCGGGAACATTTAATGGCGAAGAGGAGAAGTTGCATTACATTCCTATCCGGATCCTCGGGAGGGGGGCGTTTGGTGAAGCCACTCTGTACAGAAGAACAGAGGTAAGTTGGGTGCTAGACCCAGGAGCGCAGTTGTCTGTGTTTAAAAGGCACACATAATGCCGTGCAAAAATCTATTTCCTTCATGTAAGTTATGTTGAAAGTGTTTACCAACAACAACAGGGCTAGGAAAACGTGTCTTTTGCAACTTTATAAGGCCCCAACAACTTTTCCTTGCACAGACGTAAACATGGTTATCAGAAATGTCTTGTTAATGGTGCTAAATTACATCTTGTGGATTATTCAGATTTACTGTAGGCTACAGTATGTGTCTAGCTACTGAAATGCAAATTGTTCCTGTGATTTCCATGCCCTTGTGAGAAATTCCTGTGAGGGTAAGATACATTTCTTGATTCTTTGTCCTGTAATACATTTATTACAGCTTATCGGAGAAGATTTTGTCTGTGTCTGTCTATTCTGTAAGCAGGTAGATATGATCGTAGAGAAACTCAACCCTGTGCTTTCTATCATTCTGTCATCTGGAGGGACACATCTGGATGCTGATTTGAGGCTCTTGTTAGTATTGTTTAATGAGATGTCCCATCTGGCTTCCCCAGGACAACTCTCTGGTGGTATGGAAAGAGGTGGACCTGAACTCGCTCTCCGAAAAGGAGCGCAGAGATGTCATGAATGAAATAAGCATCCTCTCCATCCTAGAGCACAACAACATTGTAGCCTACTTTAATCACTTCATGGATAAAAACTCCCTGCTCATTGAGCTTGAGTATTGCAATGGTAAGAAAACGCTTCAGTTTCAGTGTTCACTCTAAAGATGTGATTGAGATTTGTTAGAATGCTGTTCATGTGTAACAGAATGCTAAATGGCCTTCTCATCACA
Source organism: Micropterus dolomieu (assembly GCF_021292245.1). Classification (NCBI taxonomy): domain Eukaryota; kingdom Metazoa; phylum Chordata; class Actinopteri; order Centrarchiformes; family Centrarchidae; genus Micropterus; species Micropterus dolomieu. Next base: position 17,572,019 of record NC_060160.1, read on the forward strand.
GGAGGAAATCTGTATGATAAAATCAATCAACAGAAGGGGAAACTCTTCAGTGAGCAGGTATGCAACATTGCAGGGATTTATTTTATACAGACAAACTATTCTCTGTGACATTTTCACATTTTTAACGTGTTTCTTCAGGTGGTCATATGGTATCTGTACCAAATTGCCTCAGCAGTGTCTCACATTCACAAGGCTGGGATCTTACATAGGTAAGATTCTTTGCCTGTTTTCTTTCATGCTCTTGAGGCATCTGGCAGGTCACTTGACTTTTTATTTTTCTTTCCTTATAGTGGTTCTTTTTGGTAATGGAACAATGTTTTTTTTTTCTTGCAGAGATATCAAAACTCTAAACATTTTCCTGACCAAGACTGACCTCATTAAGCTGGGCGACTATGGACTCGCAAAGAAGCTAGACTCTGAGTTTTCAATGGCAGAGACTGTAAGTTGTGAATGTTTTCCCCCCTAGCATCTTTAACCAGACTGGCTATGATTTAGCAAATATTAATTGAATGTTACACAGTGGTTAAATACTAACATAGTGGTAATGTAGGCTTGTGCATGCTCTTTTTTTATATTGCTTTATTATTTAGAGGTACAGTCAACATAATCCAGAGTATAGTGTTGTTTTTTAGTTTTTTTTAATTGTAATAATTTGTTGTCATCTTGGATGCTGCTGTTCTTTAATGACAATTAAGACGGTAGAGTTGATCACAGGTTATATGAGATTGTGAGTGAGACTTTCAGTTTACTTTGCAAATACTTATTATTTGAGGTATTGCACTACACAGTTCTATGTCATCACTCCTTCTCCATCATCTTGAGGTACATGTTTTACTAATTGTTTTTTCACACTTTTTCTTCCTCTGTAAATCCAGTGTGTGGGAACTCCATATTATATGTCACCTGAATTGTGCCAGGGAGCAAAGTACAACTTCAAATCAGACATCTGGGCAATGGGTTGTGTTCTTTTTGAAGTGCTAACTCTTACAAGAACATTTGATGCAACGGTGGGTTTGTTAACTTGCTAGAAATAGTTTTGATTATTTGCATTGAAATCGTATTTTTTCAACCAGAATTAATTCATTTTGCTGTTTGTGTCCATAAGAACCCTCTGAATCTCTGCGTGAAAATAGTCCAGGGCAACTGGACCATGGATGTGAACTCGGATGTTTATTCGTCTGCATTGATCCAACTGGTATACGAGTGCCTCGATCAAGTGAGTGAGGGGAATAATCAGAAGAGTCTTGTTTCAGATTGTTAAGAAGCAAATGGATTGATGCCAGAGATAATACTGTGTGCAAAGAAAAAGCTGGTTGTGGTATTTTTGTGCAGGATCCTGCAAAGAGGCCTACAACTGAGCAGATTCTGGACCAGCCATTCATCTCCTGCTGTAGACAGTAAGTTGGTTGAAAGGGAAAATAGTGTTGTTTTCTTTATTTCCTTAAAAAAATATTTTACATTCTATTGGATGCAGTGACGTCAAACACGCATGACCCGCTGACAACTTCATTCTTTGTTAGGGAGCTTGAAGAGCGTGTTGCCCTGTTAAATTCAGCAATAAAAAAACCAAAGTAAGTTTCACTTGTCACTCAGTTGTAAAAGTATGTTCCCTTAAGTAAGGTTTTTCCAGTGTATAACTGATTTGTTGTCCTGGCTGAACCACAGGCTGAGTACAGTGAGTGACACTCCAGTTGCTGTGGTGACTACACGCTCAAGGGAGGTGTACTTCTGGGGTGGAGGGAAGTTCACCCCCCAGAAAATGGACACGTTCAAAGGAGGCAGCAGTGCTCAACATGTGTGTGCAGGGGAGAGTCACTTTGCAGTGGTGACGGTGGAAAAGGAGCTGTATACCTGGGCTGTGAGTATTGAGCCATCACTCTGGGAGAGAGATACTGGATCCAGTTGTTCTTGTGCATTGCTACAAAGAACTTTCTCAACCTTTTCTTCAGAATGTCCAAGGTGGAGCCAAGATGGTGGGCCAGCTGGGGCACGGAGACCAGGCTTCATACCGGCAGCCAAAGAAGGTGGAGAAGCTGCAGGGGAAGGCCATCCGACAGGTGGCATGTGGGGCTGACTTCACTGCCTGTGTTACTGGTGAGTGAGGAAAGCTTCCTGCAAAAGCAGGAACTTGAGAAAAAAAAAAACTTTCTGTAAAGCCACACTTTTTTAACACTCTGGTGCTACTGCTTTTGCAGATGAGGACCAGATGTACATGTTTGGGTCCGACTATTACGGCTGCATTGGAGTGGAGGGTGAGCTCGGCGTGGAGATTTTGGAGCCAGTGCTTTTGAAGTTTTTCGAGGAGCGGCCTGTTCGCCAAGTTTCATGTGGAGACAACCACGTGGTGGTCCTGACTCAGAGTGGGGACATCTATTCCTGGGGCTGCGGAGAGTATGGTATATAGGGTTGATGCATTTACTGTTGTTTTCAGCTGATATCATTAGGCCTCTGCCAGGTTGATTTTGCTGTTATAACTGTAGCCAGCAGGTGGAGATACTGACACTCTTTAAATACAACAAGAGTTCTCAGTCAAAATTGCTCTATTTTCCTGCTGCAGGACGTCTCGGCCTGGAATGTGAGGATGACTTCTCTTCTCCGATGCAAGTAAGATTTTGTTCCCTGTTCTGGTATACTCTTGACTATCTGTCAAGAGACTAAAGCTTCGCAGGAGCAAAGTGTTTTAAGCAATATGATAAATAAATAATAAAATTATTCCAAAAGTAATTTCTGTTTTCTGGTTTTCCCAGGTGGAGATACCTAAAGGTGCCACCATCTCCTCAGTGTCATGTGGCAGCGATGGAACCTTCTTTTTGACAGAAGCTGGCAAAGTCCTAGCGTGTGGAAACAATGAATTCAATAAGCTTGGTCTGAACCAGGGAGTCTCTGGTCTCAAAAATCACCCTGGAGAGGTACTGCGTTATACTTAAAGGAGGACAATAATAGAGACGTTTGGTGATGCAGCTATGTTTATATGTTTTTTTCCCCCTGTACACCACACTAGGGTTACCAGGGAATACCTTATACCACCACGCTGACCTTGGCAAAGCAGCTGTCGCGGTTCAAGATCCAGACCATATCTCCAGGAAAGACCCACACAGCTGCCATTGATGGTACTGCAAAACAAGGCTCTTATAGTGATTTGTCACCATTTCAAAGAAGTATTATTTCACATGATTTCTGGCTTTGCAGAACGTGGTCGTCTGATCACCTTTGGTTGCAACAAGTACGGACAGCAGGGTGTGAAGGACTTTAAGAAACACATGGGTGTCCAAGTCCTTGTCGGACCCTTTGGAGGGAAGATAGTGACCAAAGTCTCATGTGGAGACGGCTTCACCATTGCAGCCACTGAGGGTAAGAAGATGAATGGTCCTGTGGTGTATCTATGGCAATAATATGTATATATTTTGGATTTTATGTCAAGGTTTGTGGCAGTTTTATTTTTTCACAGACGCCACATCCCAAGACTTTTGTTCCAGAGGATAATATCACCATCTGTTTGTGTTTCTTGCAGACAATCAGATCTTTGCATGGGGAAACGCAGGAAATGGGCGACTTGGGATGCCTGCTGACAAGGGATTTGGCTCAGAGGTTTGCCCTGCCATGCCAAGGCCCATCTTTGGTTCCCTCCACCATGTACCGGACCTCTCTTGCCGTGGCTGGCATACCATTATCATAATGGGTTAGTAGCCAGGCTTAAAATGTATAATGGTGCAAGCAGCCAACTGTCTAATACGATTTTCTTCTTTGCAGAGAAAGTGCTGAACTCCAAGACTATTCGCTCTAACAGCAGTGGACTGTCAGTTGGAAGTGGTAAATACTTTTTTCTTCAGTTACTAATTTGTGTAGTGATTAATTTTCTTTGCTTGAATAGAATAAGAATAAGTCTACACTTATACATGCAATTCTATATTGTTTGTGTGTGCATCACTGTATGTGTGGATATATAGGACTGGGCCAGGAGGCATCTACATCAACAGTGGATCTAGACATAGAACCTGGTTCAGAGACAGAGTGTCGTGACAGGGGCCTTGGGGGTACACTGGAGGATAATACGGAGGAGTGCTTCATGGAGACCCCAATGATGTCAATGGCAAATCAGACTGGGGACAGCTCCTGCCCTCTCTGGCTTAGAAAGGTTTGTTACCATGAAAGCAACGACGAATAAGGAAATCTTTGTTTGAGTCATAAGACAGAAAAATCTGAATGTAGACTCACTGAGTTCTAATTTAGGGTGGTTTTCATCCAACAGGAGCTTGAAGACGCAGAGTACATCCCGATACCAGACTGTGAGCTACCCATTCCTGACCAGCTCTCTTCCATCTCAGAGAGCGTCACTCTACCTTATGAGGAGCTGAAAGAGCTAAAAGCTGCAGCAGCAGCAGTCAGCAGTAAGAAAGGCCTATCGGTAATGCCAAAATAGCTGTCCTTTGTACCAATCTAGACATGAATTACATACTCCAAATACTGCTGTTCATACTGTGTAATACTGCAATCCACTGTCTCCACTCAATTTTTGACAGACTAAACGAATGGGCTGTAATAAAGTCAATGGACTGGAGGAGGGTGATGTCTGCAAAAAAGGAGAATTGGGTGCATGTTGCAAAGCAAGTAATGAAGTCACACAGGTATAAAATCTGCACACTCAACAGTGCAAAAATCATGATCTCATCAATACATCCCATTGCCTCAGTATTTGACAGAAGAGCTTATTTTGCAGCTGCGAGAGACAGTCGCTCATCAAGACATAAGGATTCAGATGCTTGAGAAGCAGGTGAGACATTTTTCCCAAAAGCCACCTTCCCCTCCTCAGTGCAGATTTGGGTCCTTGTGCGCGAGTAACAGCATGCATTCCTGCCGTCTCTAGGTCGATGAGCAGCAGAAGGAGAATGAAAGGCTCTGGGCAGCAATCAGTCGTTTAACGCTACGGGAAGCAGGATGTGACAATAACGGAAACCATCACTCTGATCGTATGCCCGGGGATGGAGGAAGAAGAGGAGGCGGATTCACAAACCATGGGGGCCGATCTGCTGGGGCCAGTGTTTGAGACTCAATCTGCAGATGTCCTGATCGTGGGAGAAGTGTCAAAACTCATAGCAAATATTGAATTAAACAAGCTGGTTAGATGGGAAGTGGAGGCTGGGTTATAGGTGCAGCAGAGGGTGCAGCCTTGTGCCCATTCACAGTGGTTACATTACAGTATACATGTTTGACAGAGTGCCAAGTCACACGATTACATTTTATTTCATACGTAATACTGTATAATACCTTGCAAATGCACACTTGTGTTCACCTGAAATGTTGGCTGGATTCAACATGAAGCATCGGACCTTGACACCACAAGAGACGATCGTCATAGTGAGAATAGTGTTATTCTGCAATGTGAATGTTAAATCCATGTTTTGGTGGTATTATTGTTGACTACAAGTGATGTCAGCATTCAGACTTCAGTCCTTAGTGCCTCAGATAATAGCTTATGCAAATAGGAAACCATTCGCTAATACGTGCAAAGATTGCTGTTTCCTGTTCTCAGTTGTTTAGAGATGGGCAGCCAGTATGTTGTGCAGTTTGACTCATGTTAGCGCCATCTTCCAATGTGAAAACGTAACTTTCTTATATCACTTTATTTTTAGTTATTTTTTATTTCATTTGATATTCGTAACAAGCTAAAGTGCCAAATACAAAATAGCGTCTAATACATTTTTGCCATATTTATCAGACATGTTAGCTATTACAAACATATTCAAATTATTATGCAAGTATATGCTTTTTAAATTTGCATGTTTTATTGTGTGAAACACAAAACTACTGATTCATTTTTGTACTACTTTTAGATACTTTTTCTTATTGCCTTTGACTTGGGAATTCTTGCTGGTGCATCACATGTAGGTCTGTCTTCTTTATTGTGACATGTATGAACACTTGAACGGTTTTCTTTAAACGTGGAAAACATGGTCTGTAAAGCATATATAATATAGCTGACCTTGCAGCTATAATGTTATTGCATTTTGTAACAATTTTACCTGTCTTTGGTACTTTCTGAAATGTTATACCATATTTTGCATCATTTGTGAAAGCAAATATGTATTTGCATTTAGTTTTTTGTTTGAAGCCCGTTTATTGTGTGTTATAACAAAAACGTGCGCGTGTACAACCTTTTGTCATAGTTATCTTAGAATGTGTTTACTTGTAGTCTGTGAACTGTCAGTGTCAACAGTAAAGTACAACACTGGCAGTAGTGCCTTAGCAAGCTATTGAAACCAAAATTAGTGCAACTATGACAATGCCGTGCCTAAGGTGAATTTGTTGTTTTTTTACAGTTTATTGACAGCGTTTAAAATACAGTTATTTTTCAAGCTAACCAAATATTGTACACACTGTTGTGCCATGCTTTGTGTAAAAGCCCTAAATAAAACTACCAGCTGTCTTTTGTTATATGTGTATAGTCAATATTTCCCACAATGTAAGCTACAACATACCCTAGCTGTTTGTATTTGTTCTATTTAACATGCACCGTCCTTGTAAAGAGCCAAAACTAATCATTGCTGTTCAGTTAATAGGAAATATATTCCAACAATGTAGACCTGGAGATGTATAACAAAATTCTAATAAGGGATTAAATCAAACTATTCAGAGACTACTAACAATAACGAGATTGTGATGGGTGACTTGGTGTGCTGACACCTGAGGATTGGTCCATGTGTGGGTCCGTTCGGGTTGGCTCACTTGGACCATTTTGAAGTTCCAGCTGGGAGTCGACCCTCATGCAGATTTCTTGTGTTTGCCTTGTCGTTTTGTCTTAGGTTAATTTTCTTTACAACCTGAAGAAAAAAAAAAGATACCATTTAAAAACAGTAAATACTCAAGATAATCAATTTAGCATTAGATTCCCTTAAAGTTGGGAACTAGGGAAAACGAATGACTGAAATTTAAACAGCAGTTGCCAAGATCCTGACTTTTAGTCTCCAGTGTCTGTCGAGACCAAACTATGCAATCCTACATTTCCCATTATGCAACCAATTACATATTTTCATTAGATTCCATTTGGCTAGTAAATGACTTGTCTTTAAAACCGCTTGTATCACATGCTCTAATACAAATTTGAGACAACAATAACCCTTGTATCCACTATCATGTCATCAAGGTTAAAATTACTAAAATGACTTTGAGCTAAACTAATCATTAGACTTTGTAAATGTAAAGCTACCCTGTGGAGTTTTTAAAATTCTTTTTATGAAATGCATTCTTAAAAGCAATGCTCCATCCATAGTCAAAAACTCCACAGGGTACCTTTAATATAAATCTTTGTAAAATTGGAAGGGTGAAGAGCTGAAAATGTACTGGCTTACCTCTGGAGTCTCTGTTCTGCTGTGGGTTTTCCAGAACTCCTCAATGGCGGATCCCTTAGTCCTACTGATGTAGGAGTTAAAAACTTGACGATGTGATTGCTTCACCTTTTTACAGATTTGGACATGCTTCTCTATTCTTTCACTTGCAAACTTTCTGTTGCAGATTCTGCAAGGGAGAAGCTGGAGGCCGGTGTCTGTGCTGTCAGTAATCCTGAGCTCCGCCTGCTCTGGTCTGCTGGAATGATTAGAAACAGGTGGAAGCAGTGGTTCCCCAGCCAGTTTTCTTTCTGCACCTCTGTGGTTTTCTCTTGTAGCTCTGTGAGAGGTTTTCTGTTGACTCATTTGAGGCAAGTCTCGTTCATCGTCTGAACCGTACATCTCCTTAAATGTCTCCCAGTATTTATTTTCTCTAGTCCAACCTTTATCGCCCATAGAGGTTGTATTTTGTTCTCTTCCTTTTGCTTTCTTTGTTGCATCCTGTGACTTTACACCTGTCACTCCCCAAATGCCGTTACCTTTTTCATCCCCAACTTTTCTTTTGGTGTGCTCTTTCACATTTTCCCACCTTGACAGGTTCAGCCCTCCGCTCACTTCTTGCTCATCGACTTTGATATGATGAGTTCCTTTATGTCCTTTTCTTTGTGACTGCGCAACTTCTATTTCCCCTCTTTTCCACCTGGCCCCCTCTTCTTCATGCATATTTCTCATTATGTTTTCATTCCTCTGATCTTGCCTCCTCCTAAGTTGTTTAATATCCTCTTGTCTTTTTACTGGCATCATCATTTCTCTGTTTCTCACTGGGTATCTCATCTGGTGCTCAGACAGACTAGTCTGAGCTATTCCCCTCTCTGCTCTGTTGTACCTCTCCTCCTCCCTTGTGTGGTCATCACCTGCAGCAGCGTAAACACTGTCTTTGTGGATTTTTTGCCTTATTTTTTCTTCAACCCTCCACAGCTTCTCCTGAAGCATGAGCTGTTTTGCATGGATTGCTCTGGCCATCTGCAGTTCTCCTCTGGGCAGACTGTGTGAGTCTTTTCTTGGATGCTGGGATCCAGTGGCCTCTCTGATACCATTTGAATGATGTTCTTGGGACGACAGAATGCCTTTAGTTTGTTTTGTGATAGTGATTTCCTCAAAATCATACAGATCAAGTGGGTCTTGAGTCCTGGGGTTGAGAGCACTTCTGTGGCTAACAGGCTTGTTTGGAAATGGCTGGTTTAATCCATCTGTTCTCCTACCAGGTACAGCACCATGTTGTTGTTGAGTATAGACCTTGTCATGGCTTTTTCCTGCAATGTTGGACTGCCCTTGAGGACTGTGTCTTCTTCTTGTGTGCTCATGACTTCTGTTGTTAAAGATCGTTTCTTCGAGGTTGTAATGTTGTTCCATAGATCTTTGCGAAGGACACCTGAGCCCTCCAGACCACCCGCTGTGTTTTTTCCTCCTGTATTTCAAAAAAGAAAAATCAAGCAGAAAAATAGTACGCTTCGTAGAGAAAAAGGCTACGAGAACAAATCTTGCATCTGATCTGATCATTTGTATAAAATTACAGCACAGGTGTGACTGAATCTTTGCCATGTAATTAGTCTCTATTCTAAATGTAGAAAAAAAATAAGTCAGAACAACTAACAGCCTAGTAAGAAAGGCATGTGCAACAAATACAAATTGTACAAGCCCTTAGGTTGAACTTGACAGTCAGCTCATTCTTGACTTTGAAAACAGTAGTTGACAACTCTAGGTCTTCTTACTTTTTCTTTAGCTTTCAACCAAATAAGCAGATGAAGTTTGTTGATGTGATTTGGTCAAAAGCCCCAAAATATGCAGGTAAGTGGACCTTGAGTATAGAGTGGTTTGTCAGCTGCTAGTTTTAAGATCAAGAATGAACTGTCAAGCTCACCAACACAGAAACTTTTCACATCTTTGGTTCAATGACAAATGAGCTACTTATAATGTGCTAATGAAGACCATGGTGGAAAACTCTAGAGCGAGCAAGTACCTAAGTGGATCTTGAGGTGGGACTTTTTGTTGCGTTCCACTTCAAAAAATACATTGCGATTTGTAACATTGTTAAGAAAAATGCTATTTAAATAAAGTTTATAATCACATTATTATTATCAAAACAGGCAAGAGGTTAACGTTAGAAACATCTGCAATATAATACTCTGACAAAACAATGCTGACATGGCATTTCTTGTGTTTCTTCGATAACATTTGCTAATCAAATTGAGGTAAACCTTAGAAAATAATTTGCGAGCTATTATCTACTTGTACGGTTGACAAATCCCCCCAAACCCCGTCTAGAATTTGAAAAACTTACTGGCTTTGTATGTCGTCTGAATTAAAAGTTGAGTTTAGCTAGTTATA
>NC_060160.1:17581828-17600411 GCF_021292245.1 Micropterus dolomieu
GAAAACAGTAGTTGACAACTCTAGGTCTTCTTACTTTTTCTTTAGCTTTCAACCAAATAAGCAGATGAAGTTTGTTGATGTGATTTGGTCAAAAGCCCCAAAATATGCAGGTAAGTGGACCTTGAGTATAGAGTGGTTTGTCAGCTGCTAGTTTTAAGATCAAGAATGAACTGTCAAGCTCACCAACACAGAAACTTTTCACATCTTTGGTTCAATGACAAATGAGCTACTTATAATGTGCTAATGAAGACCATGGTGGAAAACTCTAGAGCGAGCAAGTACCTAAGTGGATCTTGAGGTGGGACTTTTTGTTGCGTTCCACTTCAAAAAATACATTGCGATTTGTAACATTGTTAAGAAAAATGCTATTTAAATAAAGTTTATAATCACATTATTATTATCAAAACAGGCAAGAGGTTAACGTTAGAAACATCTGCAATATAATACTCTGACAAAACAATGCTGACATGGCATTTCTTGTGTTTCTTCGATAACATTTGCTAATCAAATTGAGGTAAACCTTAGAAAATAATTTGCGAGCTATTATCTACCTGTACGGTTGACAAATCCCCCCAAACCCCGTCTAGAATTTGAAAAACTTACTGGCTTTGTATGTCGTCTGAATTAAAAGTTGAGTTTAGCTAGTTATATAAATAAATAGCCATACTAACACCTCGCAACTCCTTTCTCCTGTCCCAACGTTTACATTCGTTGCTTAGAAACCGGAGTGTCTCGGCTGTTCTCTAATTGGTCCGTTGAACATCACTTCCTGAAGCAGAGTCCCGTATGTTTTAAAATCGAGAGCCTTCGTAGCTGAATGGTCCTCCAAGGGCTTCATCAAACCATTAAAGGTGAATTACATGGCTGACAGCGAGCTATGATGTTTCCATACATGCTTGAATGCGTAGCTAAACGTTTTAATTATCCAGGTTTCAAATCGTTTTAAGATAAATACATTGTTAGCATAGCTTGTAGTAAGTTAGCTGTAATTTAACGTAGTCCGTGCATGCATGATGATGTCCCTAACATACGCAACACAGCACCCAAGTAATGTTGCTGTCTCATTTCTCCTTTTCTAGGTCCGCCATGTCCAACGAAGACGTAATTTCAGTGGATTATGAAATTTTTGGCAGAGTGCAAGGTGTATTTTTTCGGAAGTACACTCAAGTGAGTTTGACAATGGTATAATTTGCCTACGCATGAGCAGCGTGGCCAGTTTAAAAGTCGTTTTAGTTTGACAAGAAGATGTAATCTCAAGGTTCACTCACTAATTTTTTCTGGAGCTTTCAACCGCATCTCATGTTCTTGCGGATGGAATTCATACTCCTCATTGAATTTAATGATCATTCATGGATGATCATTAAAAAGACTGCGAAATGTAACTTAGTTAAAAGCTCATGAGAAGTTAGTAAGTGGACCTTGAATCAGATGCCTAAGAGATCATGATCATGTTATATGATCACATAGACAGATAAAATTACGCCAAGACAGCCTAATATTGCACAGACTACAATGAATAACTAATAAAGGTCTGTGACTGTCGTACATTTATTAATCTCTGGAATTGTGGGGGGAAACTGTAAAATTCCCCAATACAACTATCTCTGAACTATCTCTTTAACCAAATCACACACATTTAGGCTATTCTATATGCCCTTTTAATAATAATTGTGACAACAAATGTAAATTTTTTTTTTACTGAGCTTCCCATGAAACTGTTTGGAACCCCTCTGGGGTGGCCCTCCTCCCACTTTGAAAACCTCTGCTAGGCTATAATAGGCTATATAATGCTTAGATATCTAACTTAACAGTGTTCAGTGACTATCCTGAAAATGTATCTAACTGATATTCCCTTCCCAGTATCCCATCACAGCCATATTCTCATTCGGTGGCCTGCCTCTGCTATCTTCTAAGCTGCAGTGTTTCATTTTCCAGGCACAAGGGAAAAAGCTTGGCCTAGTTGGATGGGTCCAAAACACAGGCGCAGGAACTGTTCAGGGGCAGCTACAAGGCCCTCGCAGCAAGGTGAATGAAATGCAAGAATGGCTGAAATCCACCGGGAGCCCCAAGTCACACATAACCAAGGCGGAGTTCAAGAACGAGAAAACAATCGATAGCCTAGAACACTCATCTTTTAACGTAGTAAAGTAATAGAACCCATAGATTGTGTCTGTAATAATAACTTTGAGACGGATTTATTTATTTAGTCTTTTTTAATGGTTGGAATTCAACTCATCATTCATTGGAAAAGTATGTGAATGTTAGGTGTCCTTAACATTGACAATATATGGAAATACATGAATAAATGAAAATTTCCTTTCAGAAGGCTTCACATTGTTTGATTTTTATTGTAGTATTGGCAAAAAGGCTACATCACCTATGATACAGACAACCTGGTTGTCAGAGAACTGGGGCCGGTTTCACAAAGCTATTTTAGACCGGTCTATAGCGTAAGACTAGTCTAAAATTTGCTCATAGACTAGTCTAATGCAAGTTAGACTGTTTCACAAAAACATAGACTGCCTAAGTTTAGACCAAAAAAATTTGAAACCTCACCCCCTGTCTAAGATTCTATGTTACCATGTTAACCACCCGTAACAATCAGTTATATTACAAACTATCAAAAAAAGGGAAAATGGCTCATAATTTGTGGTTTGCAGCTTATATTATGGAGAGAGCTATGAAAAGAGTTTTTAGGGGCCGCAGTAACCTACTAGAAATATACAAAAATGAGGACTTCATCGGTCGGTTTCATTTACAAAAGGAAGCTATCCTGAGTCTGACAGACGAATTAGCTGAAATACTGTACTCCTACCATTTTAGGATATTTCCTCTTAAATATTTATTTTTTTCATGTACCATGTTCTTGGATTTTTTCTCAGTATATCTTTAAAGCACTGCTCAACGGTCGGGTTAATGCTCTTTACTGTTGCAATTTTTTTCAAAATCAAGTATTTCTTTTTGTTACTACACTCTTGGCTAAGTAAAATGTCCTTATAATTATTAAACTGCTTCACCAAACAAAAGTGGTTGGTCAACAGCCGTTTTAATGGTTTATTTTTAAATTTTCAATTAAAATTGTTTAATTTTAATTGAAAAGTGTCTTATTTTTCCCAGAATTCATTGCAGTGTAGTCCTAAGATAGTCAGGGTCTTCAGAGCTTTGTGCAATGGTCTGATTTAGATGTCTATCTGAAGACTGACTATTTACTATATCTAAGTCATAGTCAAAGTCTGTCTTTGTGAAACCGGCCCCTGGACTAGAACATTGAGAGGACCATGGTTGAGTGGTTATCAGAGGTGACCACATTATTTAACAGAGACGGTTAACAGGCTGAAAATGCGTTTGAAGAAGACATTTGCAAACAAACATCCTGCTGAGAAACCAGGCAATGGTATGACCTTGAAATCAGTCACTGCTCTCTTCATGTGCCTCCGCTAAGAGTAACTGAAGGATTCCGAGGGGTGCCTGATGAATGACACTCAGCAGAGTGCTGCTGCCCTCCTTTGGCAAGGAGTGAGCTTTGCCGATGGATGCAGAGGAAGACTGACAAAATAGCCAAATCAATTTATCCTCAATGTGTGTTATTTCATTTCATACTCGTGAAGACGTAAACTACACTTGCCAAGAGGTACAGAGGGATGAAGAGGTACACAAAAGACGGGCTTTACCTCGCGGGAGCAAGGCGGCCGCAGGCTCCGAGTCCGGCGGCAATAGTTGCTTTTCTGCGGCTGCACAAAGTTGGAACCACAAATGCCGCGAGATCCCTCATTGATCTCAGCCTGATCTCAGCCGAAGTCCTTTTTTCTAAATTGTCTATGTCTCAGCTCACAGTAAGCTTTTTTTTTTTTTTTTAAAGTAATCTTTACTGCAAAAAATGTTACAATTCAGAAGTGACTTAACAAAATACACATTACGATATACAAACATATAATACGTAGACAAAATACAATAGAGTTTTGACTGGGGAAGCTTGGCCCTATAGGTTTTTATATAGAGAAAGAGGACCAGATGTTCACAGTTTTAACCGCCTTTTTGTTGTTGGAGCCGGAAGTCAGATTAATATAATGTACATCTTCATGGAGTAAAAGTACAAAATTTATGCTGAATTCACATTTATGAATGAGGAATTTTGAATTAATAAGCTCACACAGCTAGAGTGTGTCCGACTCATAGACTGTATAAAGGTCCGAATTGACGGCGCAATTGTTATTCCCCGCCCCTGCAGTCGCCTGCAGCTCCCGTGATCAAGTCATCTTGAACGCACCTACTGACTGGCCTATGTAGGAAAGACAGAGCAGTGCAGACAAAATATAAGATGGAATCTGAATAAATAACAATGAAGAACATTTCCTAGGCTCTACGAATTAGCATTAGGTGAGAATGGTGAAAATTTACCAAACTTTAACTTAAAAACACGAGGACAATGCAATGACAGTTAATAAAATACAAAACTGGACCAGAGGCTTCTAACACATGAGATAACACACTCCGTACAATAGGTGTCGGTATGCACATTAAAAGCTGGTTGCCAACGATAAAGAAGAAGACGACGGTTGAAGCTGGCCTACACAGCACAAGATGGCGCTGTTAGCTTTGGCTGTTAACTGCTACGGTCATATCTTGTTGCTTCACGTTGACTGTAAACTGCTGCTCCGCTTGATTTGAGCAAGTTTTTCGATGGTTCACATTCATTTTGTAATTTAAATAACTGTGTAACCCGGCTTTTTTTATGTGTCGCGGTCAAAAGGCCTGTTGAACTAATGGAACTAACGTTATCTTTGGACGTTAGCCAGCAACGGCTAACGTTAGTTTTAAGCCAGTTTACTATATTATTAACTTAACTTGCTGTGTAGTCGATCAGGATAGATAAGACACTAAACAAGAATAAGAGCTTACTTTAATGAACACTATGATTAAGTGTTTGCCTAAAGAGGTTCAGGGGAAACTTCGCTCCGGTGTCGCTATCCCCTCACTTCAGCAGTGCGTAGAGGAGCTTATTCTAAACAGCATCGATGCCGAGGCGACCTGTGTGGGAGTCAGGATGGACATGGAGGCGTTCAAAGTTCAGGTAATCGACAACGGGACTGGGTTGACTGCTGAAGATATGGAGTGTGTGGGAAACAGATACTACACAAGCAAATGCAGCACAGTTGAAGACCTGGACAACCTCAGTTCGTATGGTTTCCGGGGAGAAGCCCTGGCGAGTATAGTTTGTCTAGCCACACTTGTTGAAATCTCATCCCGGACCAGATCATCAGTGAAAACTCACGTCAAAATATTCAATGATGGCAGGGGCATGGATGTGTTTGAAGCAGAGACTACTCGTCCCTCTGCAGGAACAACTGTTGTCATTTGCAACTTCTTCCACAACATGCCAGTCCGGAGGAAGAGGATGGATGCTGTCCTGGAGGCTGAGAGAATCAGACACAGAGTGGAGGCTATTTCTCTGATGCATCCCTCTGTGTCTTTCACCCTGAAGAATGACTGCACAGGAGCCATGACAGTGCAGCTTTCTAAAGCTAGAAACACCTACCACAGGTTTGTTCAGATACACAGCCTCGGGCGAGCGCAGAAACTTGGAGAAATCAGCTACACGCACAGACAGTTTGAAGTGGTCGGTTACATTGGCAGAGAAGGCCACTACAGCAACAGCTTACAGTTCCTTTACGTCAATGATAGACTGCTCCTGAAAACACGCATACACAAGCTGCTGAACTTTCTCCTACGCAGAATCAGCAGTTCAAATAAGAAAAATGACAGTCCAGAGTGGCAGTCAGCCGTCAGGAGTCCAAAGCACAAACGAAGCCAAGAGCTGCACGGAGTATACATCATCAACATCAAATGCTCTTACTCAGAATATGACATATGTCTTGAGCCTGCCAAAACTCTAATAGAGTTCAAAGATTGGGATGGCATTTTGCTCTGTATAGAAGAGGCAGTGAAAGCTTTCCTGAGCAGGGAGAACTTGGTGGCTGTACTTTCTCAAGATGACTTGGACTATGTATCTCCTAGATTGTTTGGCACTCACAATACAGACCAAGAAGGGCACAACGGTGGTACTGATGGCCAAGCACCATGCAGTGCCTCCACACAAGACTGCAGTGTTGGCATGAAACTGGCATCTGCCTCAGTTCATCGTAAGCGCAAAGAGGATTGTGTATGTGAGGAAAGCGTTTGCCCGGAGTCTGGTCCGATGGAGTGCGAAAAAGGGACCGAACTGAGGCAGGAAAAGATAACCGCAAATGAGTTGGAAAAGATAAAAGGTGAAGGAAGTGTAAGCAAAGACTGTAGAGATGAGTCACTGTGTGATCTGGCTGGACTGGAACCTGTATCTCATAACATTACTGAAGAAGAGGAGCCCACGTTCAGTGAAGCTGATGAAGGCTCTCAAATTTTCTGCATGTCAAGTTCAGTGAGACAACTAGAAAGTGAAGAACTGGAGCTTCCAAAAGAAAGAGAGATACGATTAAACAAAACTTCCTCAACCAGCAATGTAACTTCACTAGATAACATCACTCAACATATTCAGCCTGATTTAAACAGTATTGCAGAGCAAATAATACATGATGGCCAGGGTACAGGGGGACATGGACAGACTTTAGTAAGTAACAGAAAGATTAGTCTGTCCAATCCATACATTCATGAAAGTCTGCATCCACAGAACCGTTCCCAAATCAACAAGTCAGCATTTCAGCATCACGTTTTAGCACAGAAATGTAAAGAGAGATGCTTTGCCAAAAAATGCAAAATCTCACTGGATGCAGATGATGACAGGTCTTGTCAGAAGCTATACAAAGACGTTGCTCCTGTTATTCCTTCAAGGATTCCCAGACTTGTAACTTGTCAAAAGTTGTTTTTATGCAAGGAGTTTGGATCTCTTGAGAAGTTTAGAAAAGTATATGGTAAATCTGATGAACCGAAACTACCCTCTCGAGAGACTAAGCAAGACAATGACGCTAGACTTGCTCAGACAGACAGCTTTGTTTTAAATTCCCAGAATTTGTTGTTTTGCCGAAAAGATCAGCAAGATGGTGATTTTACAGAAACACAAAAAGAAGAGACAAGAAGCAGCCTCCGAAGCTCACCAACCCTCTCAGTTTTCACCAAATTAAAACCAGTCTCAGTGCAGAATAGAGGAAAAACATCTTTGGCGGCTAAACTCTGCCATTTAAAACAACACAGGACAGATGATTCAAAACTATTACCCCATCTGCCATGGACTACCTCACAGGACAATACAGCTCTCAGGAGTGCTAATGACAGCATCAAAGACAGCAATAACAATGAGAATCATTGTGACACTGCGCTGAATCCAGAGCCAGTCCCAGGTCGCCGTACAAATCCTCAGCAGGTGGACAGGGAAGAGGCTACAACATCAGGTGACTGGCTTCATCACTATGATACATCTGTGGGAAAGACAGTTTACGTCAACAAAGTGACTGGGCTGAGCCGATATGAGGACCCACCTGCTGAAGAAACACAAGTGCGATGTACATCTGACCTTACCAATATGGCCGTTAGCGTCATCTCTGAAGTGGGTGAGTTAGTAGTTTTTCTGTGCTTATCAACGGTTTGTGTGTTGACATGAATAGTAAGTGGAAGTAGTACGCAACATTAACCAAGGACACGTTCGCTGTCACTGTTGTTCCTGTCCCTTAAACTGTAGGGATGGAATACAGATGTTACCCATTTCAGGTGGATCTAGTGTTGCCCTTCCTACCTAAATCCAGGACAGAAAGAGTGATTAGCTCAGGGCTTGATGACAGAGGTACCTCACAGACAGATCCGATTGTAGACTGTAGAGTGCCTAACAAACACACGCACAATAAACCGTATGAAATCTCACTCATTTGTGTTCACATATGATCTTGTCTGTCTTAACAGATGACAACGGTGAGAGCTCCAACTCACTCACCTCATTGTACTCAAAGTGGAATAACCCTGTGTTCGTCCGACCTCCGATGGTAAACAAACGTTTACTTTGTGATTCTTACTTTGGTTAGAGAACAGCCTTGTAACGTTGCAATGATTTACATTTTTCCTTCTTGTTTTATCAGTTCTCTGCTCTCTACTGTGCTGACAGGTTGGTGTGGACATATCAAGTGGGCATGCTGACGGACTGGCTGTCAAGATCCACAACATCCTGTTTCCATACCGTTTTTCTAAGGCCATGATTCACTCAATGAAGGCAAATTCCTCTTCTTTTGAGTGTTCAGACAAAATGTTCTTTATAATGCTTTTACCATTTTGCCGTCATTGATGTCGTGAAGTAATTGCTATTTATTTACCTTACAGGTTATTCATCAAGTGGACAAGAAGTTTCTTGCATGTCTTATCAATACAAGAGATGAAGAGCCTGCAGCACTCACTGAAACTGAAGGTACAGAAGAGAACTTCACCATTTTGTAATTGGTTTTTTTATCAACATCTCATGCATTTTATATTGACACTCCAGGAAACCTCCTGGTGTTGGTGGATCAACACGCTGCACACGAGAGAGTTCGACTTGAAAATCTTGTTGCAGGTAAAAAAAAAAAACACACAATGCACTGTATTAATATTGAGAATGAAATGCTAAATTAATAATGCGGTTGTCGGGACCCTGCTGTGATTCTACAGTCATAAATGTATCTTCTGTCATAGATTCCTATGAGGATGATCCAGATGCACCAGGCGAGAGACGTCTGTGTTCATCAAACATTTTGCCACCTCTTGGGATCAGTGTAACAGAAGAGGAGCTAAGGCTCCTTAGGTGTGTTTTTCTATTCTACAACAATCAAAGAGGAATACCTGTAAACCAGTAGACAGTACATAATGGCAGATACTTCAAAGAATATAAATGTGTTCAAAGTATTTTGAAGACCGTTGATCCAACATGAATTTGACATGTGACATGTCTATTAGAGTTGGTGTTGTTTTGTTGTTGTTGGGGTGAAGATGTATCTCTGTAAGTCGGTGTCTGATTTCTGAGGAGAGAATGTTGCAAATGTAAGTTAAATGGTATACATGTTTTAGGAGGGCTTTATGAGTAGTAGTTGGGCAGTGCTTACAACAGGACCTGTGCCTTCTGAGCAACGACCTGTATGCGCTGGCGAAGGTGTTTAGGATACACTGTTTTTTTTTTTTCTTTTCTTTACTTTGGTTAAATGGCATTGTCATTGATCGATTGCATTTACTTACCCTGCAGTTGGGCTTAAACTAGTTGAACTTTAAGAGCCCACTGTCTGCTCTATACAAAACAGCAAGACACCCAGCAGCAGATTTTGGCAGTGAGGTGAAGTGGGTGGGTGCAGTGACGCAACCTCATTTCACCCCTGTCTTAACCCAGAGCTGTTGCGTAGCACTTTGGCTCACATGCCATCATTCAGTAGCGTCAGCATACTGAGTGTACATTGTAAAATGCCTTAGTTATGTCTCTTAGTTACATACAAAGGTTGTGTTTTGTTCACTGTTTTTCTTGTGATTGGGTCATGGTCAAAAAGTCATATCAGTTTACATGGAAGGAGTCACTTTGTAGGAAAGCTTGGGACAGGGAGGCGATGGCTCTGTAACTGCCACAGTCTGCCTTGTGTCCCCTCTTGATTATGGCTGGCAAGGATGTCCTGGAGCTCTGATCCTTTTGTGATTCAAATGTTCTAATCTAAAGTCCTTGAGTATATGAGGCCTCGTAGATACTGACACACACAGTCACCTTATTAGCTTATTGTCACCTTTCAAATGATGTCTTCTAAACCAGCAGCTAAGCTCTAAATGATTTAAACCAACTTTTACCATTGCTGGTTGCTGTTATTTCAATTAAATTAGATAATACCATTGTTTTTTCTGTATTGCTAATGTATTGCGGACCCTTCCTCTTACAGGTCTTGTCAGCCACGTTTGCGAAATTTGGGCCTGGAAGTGAAGTTCTCGCAGGCAGCGGAGCCACATGTTTTTGTAGGGAAGGTACCACTGTGCTTCATGGAAAAGGAGAATAATGAGCTCAGGCGGGGGAGACCATCCGTTATCAAGCCTATCGTTGAGGTAAGAGTTCTGAAACCTCTGTATTAAAAAGGTCATATAATGCTTTTTGGTCCTTTCCCTCTCCTTTATTGAGTTATATACCTTTGTGCATGTAATAGGTTTGCAAAGTGAAAAAGCCCTAAAACGAAGCATTCAACACACAGGGGGTAAAGAGGAGCTGCAGCAATGTGCAGTATGACAAAAATATGGTGTTTTTTGAAATTAAAACCATGTAAACCTGTTCTGGTACAACCCCTAAATAAGATTTTGAACCTGAAAATGAGCATAATATGACCTCTTTAAGATCATCTATTGTATTACTCATTTAGCCAAATGATCGTTTTAATTCTATCCCTTCATGTTTTGCATTTTGCTTTTTCTCTATTATTACACATCAGGAGTATCTCCGAGAGCAGATTGAGGTAAGCTTGGAAGTGTCTTTCTGGCCCCTAAACCTTTTTGTGTGAAGTGTCTTTATTACTTAATAGGTAACTTGTATAGTTTCTTATTGTCTCAGTTACTATGCTCAACTGGTAGAGTGAAAGGAACTCTCCCTCTCACTGTGCTGAAGGTGCTAGCCTCCCTAGCATGCCACGGTAAGGTTAAATTACTTCTCTCCATACTTCTTTCTTTTTAGTGCAACGTTGATTCAATAAATGACAGTTATTTACACAGGAATCTTCATAGAAAGCACATATATACATTCAACAGGCGCCATCAAATTCAATGACAGTCTGAGTAGAGATGAATGCTACAGCTTGGCGGCATCCTTGGCTTCCTGCCAGCTACCCTTCCAGTGTGCCCATGGCCGTCCATCCATTGCTCCTTTAGTAGACATCCTCCATTTGGACAAAGACCAGAAGGTAACAGAACGGAGTAGAACATTTGTACTAAATGTAGTATTCAAGGCATTATACAGCACAGGAATCTGGTGGTGACTAAGCATTTTTGTCCCTGCAGGAATTACAGAAACCCAACCTTCAGAAGCTGAGAAGAATGTATAAAGCGTGGGAACTATATGGCAATAGATAGGCGGGTGTGTATTTTATTTTAAATGTGCAGTTTAATGTCAACAAAATGAATTGTAACTTGTAAAAATTCCCTATTAAATGGCTCAAATAGTCACATTCTCCTGAAAGCCCTGTAGCCCACCTTTTGTCCTTACTAAAGCAACTGTAAATTTATAAGAAGACATATTGTCAGACATAAATAACATTTAGTTTTGTCAGTACAATAAAAGAGGAAATTCTACAATAAATTACCTATGATGCATCATCAGAAAAATTGGAAAAGGTTCATTGTAGTTGATTGTAGAAATGTGCAATCCCTCAGGTTGTACTTAATATACATATTCAGTGAATCAACTTCTTTGCCTTGAAGAATCGTCTTAAATAGACAACTTGCAACGTGGTCAGTGCACCCGAACTGCACATGTAGTTGATACAGCACTCATGTATTGGTGGAAGCTGTTGAAGATAGCATAACATATAGTTAAATATTATCTAAATGTTTTTTTCAACACTTGAGTCAACTTGATGGTCACAACTAGCAATGAATCACACAGTGGAGAAAATTGCTGCAACTCTGAATTTAAACCCTCTAGCTTGTTTATCCTTGGCACACCCCACACAGCATGTGATTCCCATCTGACGTTAAAGGCAAAACACATGCAATGACGCACACATACACACATACTGTATAGGGATTCGGCCAAAAAGAGAAAACTGCTAGTAAATTTAAACCCATAGAGAGCAGTGCAGCTGCAATTTTCCGCCAAAGTGGTGAATTACACTAAACATATTGCTCTAGCCGTTTACCATTTGTGTCTTTCTTCTCTTTCCCGCGTTTCTTCGAGTAGTTGTAGTCAATACCGCCCAAACCAAGACCAAGTCAAGACAAAGACCAGTTCCCCACATTACATGACACACAATAAAATGTGGAACGAGATTATAGCTACTTATCAAATTGATCTGAAGGATGCACATTCCCATTAAAACACCCACATACAAACACTAAGAGCTGAAATCAACTTAAGCATCTTTATTCAACACTCCTTTTCCATGTTTACCATCCACTTAACACTAGAACTTGGCGAGATGGTCAAAAATGTTATCGCAATAAAAAATGTCATCATTCGATATCGATAATTAACACGATAAATGTCAAATCATTATGTTTTTCAAATATTTAGCCTTAATGTGGGAGCTGTATGCAGCTGACAAGTAGCTAAAGGTGATGTAACTTAACTTACACATTAGCTACATGTATACTATGCTACATGTTCTTCTGGATGCTGTTTGACAGATTAATTCTTTATAGTTTAGAGTTCTATAGTTTAGAGCTAAATGTTATTACGAAGATTTTGTTGACATATCTTCCCGCTCCCAGACAGCCACAGTTTCTCCTGTCTCCCCCATTCACTTTTTTGGAGTGTGTGAAGGGGGACGGGAAGGGGTGACAGCTGTTAACGGTAACAACACATTTTTTTATTAGGGTTGTTGGTTTCATTTGCAAAATGTTTGCAAAATGTTTTACATCCAATCAAAGTAATAATGTTAACAAATTCATCAGACAATGCAAAAGCAATTTATTGATATTTCCAAAGTAATGGTCTTGACTGGTCTTGAAATAAAATCCCGAGTCCTCTACGTTCGAGACCGAGACAAGACCGAGTACAAATGCGGTCGAGTCCAAAATGAGACCATCAAAAAGTGGTCTTAAGACCAGTCTCGAGTGCTTCAACACTAATTAAAGTTATCTGCAATGGACTGTGAGAGGTGCTCAAGATGTCTTAGCTGTGCCTCGAGGGGGGTCAGTTTCTCCACTTTTTCAATCTGACAAAAGAGGTTGTTAGAGTGATATTTATCAAACATGTTCAGATCTTTCTGCATTTCTTACTGCTGTCAAAATGTTCATCAAGCATTGAATAATCAGTAGTTGTAGTTGGATGAATACTCATGACCTTTGATACAACAGTACAAACACAGTCCCTCACCTCTTCGTAGGTCTTTGCTTCCACGCCATGTTTCATGTTCAGTTTGACCAGTTGGTCTGGGGCCCTTCCACTGGCTAATGGCAAGCAACTTTATTATGTTATTTGACAAAAATCGGATATTGGCATCACTTGGATCCCCCCAGTCATGCATCCTTGGCCTCCAGGCGACCACAAATAATCTATGTACTATTTGTCCATTTGACTTGGATATTCCCCTTTTCAACAGCGGTTCATTGAGAAAACGGTTGTATTGCTATTATTATTCATATTATTATTATTTTTCAAAACTACACTCACCCATTCGAGATCTGCTTTTGAAGCAAATGTCAAACTGGTCTGGATTTTCTGTCGTAAATGAAAATTTGCCTTTCGTGGCATTCTCCTTGGTGTACAGCGTGTACCCAAAAGAATCGCTGATCTGAGGAAACCGTTAACAGAGGGATTTGAAACTATCACTCAGCTATCAACTGGGTAGATCCTAAATGAGCCGCTGGGACCACGAAGTCCTTTTTGGAGTGACGCTGGATGATAAACCAAACAAACCAATATTATATTGATATCTTTATATGAGATTATAAGTAGTATGATTAGGTGTGTTTCCTGATCTTGAAAGCTCCAAAACAAGAAAGTACTACATTACAGTAAAGTTACACAATATTCTTAGAATATAGTGTTAGACTGTCAGAATGAAGTGTTTGACATGCCTCTAACTTTTGGTGATTATATAATTTTCTTTGTGAACCCCACTCAAATTAATTACAAAAAAGAAAGACTTGGTCAAAGACATTGCTCAGAGTGGCCTCTGTAATCTAATAAAAGTAACACAATGGGAGTATTTACAATGTCTGTAGGCCTATGTATTGCAGGATGTAGGGACATCCTAGCCTATGTCTATGGCATTTTGACATGAAAATACAAGGGACTCTTTGATCTGCCAAGACAGAGTGAAAAAGTTTGCCATATGTTACAGCTGCGGTGGGACACGTGCACGTACCTTCAAATTAGATATTGCTACCAATCCGTTGTTGTGATGGGAGTGAAGGATGATGCTGCTCCTGTCAAATGCAGCCCCCAGCCCCCAGCCCCTCCCCCTCCTCCTCCTCCTCCTCCTCCTCCTCCACCATCCTCCAGTTCCGGGTCGTGTCACGTGGCTTCTCCGCCCCCACATGTCAAATCTCTTCTCCACCTCCTCCCCAAGTAAACAATTCAGCATCATTTCATTATGTCTGCTAGCAGCCATCGATTCTTATCTTTGGAAAAGGCAGTCCCAAAGTGCTGAGCTTATCGAGACACAGCCAGACGATTAGGGTAAAAAAGATATCAAATGTGTTTTATAAAAATAAAATGGGTAAAAGAGCCTACAGATGTATACGACATAGTTTTGAAATGGTCGTGCAAAATGCGTCGCGTCGACTTTGCAATAAAATGAGCTTTTACATCAGGCTTAAACAAACCCAGTGGAAGAAATTGGACTATTTATGTAGCCTGCTCTTAATGGCTTAAATGTCTTTTACCCTTGATTCAATGAATGCACCAGAAAATCAAGTTTTCATTGGCTAAGAAATGCTTATGCCTATATGTGTATGTATAAATAGGCTCACGTTTCTCACCCCATTGCGTTCATATGAAGCCGATATTTGTGAATGGGAGTGAAACTGCTATTTGGCTTTCGTGCGGTACCAAGTTGTGACCCAATCTGACAAACAAAATATTAACATATTATTCATGGGGGAAATGTACAAGAGGGTAAATGTAAAAATATCACTAATTTACCCCGAAATGTATACTGTGTGTCTGTCAGCCTGACCCCCCTCCCCCTGCGCGGATGGTACAGTCTTAGTTCATTCATAAAATTCTAGCAGAGCATAAAAGGAGGGGCTTGCATTCTAGTCGTCCAGTTACCAGGTATATACCTGGAGAAAAGACCCGATACGCTCTGCCCAGCGGAAGGCCAGAGTTATATTTGTCATTGACCAGGACTTGTTTTTTTTTTTTTTCTTCCTTGTGATGTATCATACCAGCCTGACGCCTGACATGGATTCAGTCTCTCCCACCTGCCGGACTGAGTCTCCTGTCGGGACGCTGTGCCAGAAGACGCCAGAAGAGGCGAGCTCTCCGGCTTCCTCCTCAGAGAGCAATGCAAAGGTATGGCTTTGTTGACCATATATTCAACATGCAGCCCAAGAGGCACTCCGTTTACAAGCAGATTTAACATCCCTTTTTTATGGGTGATCCACGGACTGCCCTGATGCTTCTTCGCGGTGGGGGGAGGGGGAGGTGGAACTGATTGATAAGATTTTAATTAACTGGGTGCGCGTGATTTTTCAACATCATTTTTGATACATTTGTATAGCGTTTATATTTGGACCCAAGATCCATGCAGGTGGAAGTGTGAGCAAATAGCAGCTTTGCTCGGTTTGTTTTGATTCCCACGTCCTGGGACCAAATGTGAGCGTGTCGATGCAGCGGTTCATTGAGAAAAATAAATCCATTCAGGAGACTCCACAGCATCCCTGCGTCAGTGTTGACGTCAGAAACAATGATAAAGTCAAATATTGATCTGTAGAAGGCTATTTCTGGTTGGGTATATTTCGAGAAAAAATACTACATCCAGGCTATCCTGTTTCAAACTCTAAACATATGAGGTTTTATTGATGGTTGTCATCACAGTAAGATCCACTTAACTATTAATAGCATGGAATATATATATTTAATTAAAACATTAGTCTCTATTATAGTCCTCATTTTCAATTATTTCCATTTTTTTCAGGAGCTCTGCCAAGAAATGAGCATTCAAGACACTCCATTTGTTCCAACAGTCACTGCAATTTCCTCTACCCCAGATTTCCAGTGGATGGTCCAGCCTACAATTATTACATCTGTCTCCCCATCTCTGGGTAGCAAGCAAGCCAATGAACCACAAAGCTCTCACCAGGCAACACCCAAAGAGGGCGGGAATAAGGGAAAAAATGCTGTCAGAAAAGGGAAAACAGATCAGGTAGGTTTGCTCAGATGAAGTCTACCTGCTATTGGACAGAATAGTCAATAGTGTAAATTTACATATGTCAATCTGAATTCCTTGTGTGCAACAGTGCTATTGTGCATGCTCCTCTGGTGCCGTGTGCTGGCTGTGTGCCTT
This sequence comes from Micropterus dolomieu, assembly GCF_021292245.1. Lineage (NCBI taxonomy): Eukaryota > Metazoa > Chordata > Actinopteri > Centrarchiformes > Centrarchidae > Micropterus > Micropterus dolomieu. The sequence goes on from NC_060160.1 coordinate 17,597,965, forward strand.
CCTTAGGCAGTCAATTTAAATTCAGGTCACAGCAAGTCTGCAACAATGGTCTATTTTTAGACGCATTGCAGTGAAACATGCTTTTACCATTCTTCAGAGGGTGAATTGGCAAAGTATGTGGTGGATTAAGGGATGAAATGGGTGGATTCTTCAAGGTAATAACTGAATTGTATATTTTACATCCCAGCTGTCTCCAGAGGAGGAAGAGAAAAAGAGGATAAGGAGGGAGAGGAATAAAATGGCTGCAGCAAAGTGTCGCAACAGACGGAGGGAACTCACGGACACACTGCAAGCTGTAAGTAAACAGTGATGCATTTACTCAGCTGTCATTTGCACCCACTGTGTTTTCCACTGTGGATGATTGTGGATGTCGATCTATCTGAAGGAGACAGACAAGCTGGAGGAGGAAAAAGCAGCCCTGGAGACGGAAATAGCCAACCTCCTCAAAGAGAAAGAACGGCTTGAATTTATCCTTGCCACACATAAACCAGTGTGCCAGATGTCAGAAGAGCTGGAGTCTATTTTCCAGGAGCCCACGGGGTCTCCAGAGCTACCGCTCAGTCCAGGCGACGACAGACTTCCAGATGATGGCACCCAGGAGGCTCCTTCGCTCCAGGACATGGACATCCCCAGTGATCCGTCCACAGCCATCTCTGGGAACTCCAATATCTTGCTGTGTGCCAGTGCTGAAATAAACATCTGCGATCTCGAGCCCTCTCTGGACATGAAGGAGGGGCTACTGGAAAATATGTTACCCAGTTTGGAGGACAAAACCCCGATGGAGACGGCTCGATCCGTGCCAGACATAGATCTGAGCAGCTCTCTCGGGGTCTCGGACTGGGAGACCCTGTACAAGTCTGTTTCCAGCGACCTGGAGCCTCTCAGCACTCCCGTAGTGACCTCCACCCCCACCTGCAGCAGCTACCTGTCTGTGTTCACGTTTGCGTGTCCTGAGCTGGACTCTCTCACAGAGGGACTAGACAGCCATAAAGGTGGAGGGGGCAAAGCAGAATCTGTCGACATCCTCAACTCTCCAACTCTCCTAGCCTTATAACGTACAGAGGGAAGTGCTCTGTCTGATCTGGTTCCTGACTTTGAAATGATGCGAAACAACATATGCCACAGTATGCTGTAACACTTCAAGGAATACATTCATGAAATGTCTTGTGTTTGACTAAGTAAACATGTAAACTTTCTCCAGATACATAGCCAACAGAGGGATGTAGCTAAAAGCATGGCTCTTACTTTTAAAGGAGGGACTGAAGGAAGTTTTGATTTTAAAACGCATGCTGAGAAATTCCAAATAATTTTCAAAGCATATATATATATATATATATATATATGATCTGTTACTAGATCTAAGATGTAATGTGGGTTTTAATGTTACAGTATGGTTTTGTGTTTTGGTGTCAATAGTGTATTGATTGCTGTAAATGTTGTATTTACATATTCATCCATGTCAAGTACCTGCATACCTCAATGTCATCAACTGTGGTTTGACCTCATTGAAAGTTTTCCATGAAAACATCCAGTGCTATATACTATATATCTTATCAAGATGTAACTTATGGTTTATTTTTTTACCTTTCAGATTTTGACTTATTTGTTAAATTAAAAAAATAAGTGAAAATGAGCATTGATTGATCTATGCTGCTGAGTAATTACAATAAACCTACATTCAGAGTGGTGTTTGGTGCTGCTGTTTGCAACCCCTCGCTAAAAAATCTATTCCTTAATCAAGAGAAAAAACATTAAAATGATCAGCTGGGATGTTAACTTTATTAATTATTTAAATGACACACAGTAATGTATAGCATGCATATGCTGTGTAAGGCAGAGTTAAAGTAAAAGTGCTTTTCAAGTTTTGCACACAACATTTAAATTGATTTAGTTTATAATCCATTCGGCATTTGCTTTGGGGCTCACAGGAGATGAGTGGTCGCACTGTATTTCCAGTGCAGGCCTCCGCCTGAGCCACATTCTGTCTTTGCAGTTTGCAGCCTCAGTGTTTCTTTATGGGAGGAGCGGTGCGACTTCCCCACTTCTGCCCCCACTATGTAGGCTACTTTTTTACATCCCTGCTTACGTTTGGCTGGCATAGCCCAAGTTCCGCATTCCCAAATCCTCCCAGATTGGGATCACGTTTAAAATCGGGCTGATGCAACGATTTCCACTTTTTAAAATCTACTCTCGACCATCGGCTGACCAGAAGAAAGGACATTTGTTGCACCTGGGATCAAAGTCAGGTCAGTATACAAAACTTAATAAGTCGAGGACTGAATTCATTTTTTACGTATAGCCTAGTAACGCGCCACGCATAGGTCATAACGAGCATAGTAAGTGAACAGGCAGCGAGCATGTCTGTGATGTGTTCGGTTATAACGTGCTATTCGCTGCATTCTCTGAGTTTGACGTGCCTTTGGCGTTCAAAGTTGATCTGACATATT
>NC_060160.1:17600511-17700608 GCF_021292245.1 Micropterus dolomieu
ATATATATATATATATATATATATATGATCTGTTACTAGATCTAAGATGTAATGTGGGTTTTAATGTTACAGTATGGTTTTGTGTTTTGGTGTCAATAGTGTATTGATTGCTGTAAATGTTGTATTTACATATTCATCCATGTCAAGTACCTGCATACCTCAATGTCATCAACTGTGGTTTGACCTCATTGAAAGTTTTCCATGAAAACATCCAGTGCTATATACTATATATCTTATCAAGATGTAACTTATGGTTTATTTTTTTACCTTTCAGATTTTGACTTATTTGTTAAATTAAAAAAATAAGTGAAAATGAGCATTGATTGATCTATGCTGCTGAGTAATTACAATAAACCTACATTCAGAGTGGTGTTTGGTGCTGCTGTTTGCAACCCCTCGCTAAAAAATCTATTCCTTAATCAAGAGAAAAAACATTAAAATGATCAGCTGGGATGTTAACTTTATTAATTATTTAAATGACACACAGTAATGTATAGCATGCATATGCTGTGTAAGGCAGAGTTAAAGTAAAAGTGCTTTTCAAGTTTTGCACACAACATTTAAATTGATTTAGTTTATAATCCATTCGGCATTTGCTTTGGGGCTCACAGGAGATGAGTGGTCGCACTGTATTTCCAGTGCAGGCCTCCGCCTGAGCCACATTCTGTCTTTGCAGTTTGCAGCCTCAGTGTTTCTTTATGGGAGGAGCGGTGCGACTTCCCCACTTCTGCCCCCACTATGTAGGCTACTTTTTTACATCCCTGCTTACGTTTGGCTGGCATAGCCCAAGTTCCGCATTCCCAAATCCTCCCAGATTGGGATCACGTTTAAAATCGGGCTGATGCAACGATTTCCACTTTTTAAAATCTACTCTCGACCATCGGCTGACCAGAAGAAAGGACATTTGTTGCACCTGGGATCAAAGTCAGGTCAGTATACAAAACTTAATAAGTCGAGGACTGAATTCATTTTTTACGTATAGCCTAGTAACGCGCCACGCATAGGTCATAACGAGCATAGTAAGTGAACAGGCAGCGAGCATGTCTGTGATGTGTTCGGTTATAACGTGCTATTCGCTGCATTCTCTGAGTTTGACGTGCCTTTGGCGTTCAAAGTTGATCTGACATATTATGGAGAATGCTACAGAAAGATCATTTTCTTTTGTTTGCATGCTCCTCTTACATGAAATCGCAGCGTGCACAATTCAGAACAAAATGTTCCTATTTAGTGTTGTCTGTCCTTTACATTGGCGTTGTGCATTTGTTCTTAAAATGTGGTGGATCGCAAGCAAAAACCGTCCCGAGCGCAAAGCTGTAACATTTTATCACTGCAGCTCTCTGATGGGAAGACAAAGTTACGTAAGATAAATGCCGCACTGAAGAAAAACTTCCGCTTTCAAGTTGACCAGTGGCTTCAGTATGCATGCTGCAACACAATGTAGTCGACTTAGGATGACTACTAGGCTACTATTCCCAAAGTACTGCAAATGCATGTCCATAAATTATCATTTGGGGCTTTCTCATGTAAAAAAAAAGTGCACAGAGTTAAAAATTAATAGCCTAATAATAGTACAGACTGATCAAGTTAATTGGCTTCTTGGACCTTAAGAGACACTTATCATTAGAAGATAATGTGTACCTGTTTTAATAATACCTACACTGTGGACCATGATGTATTCAAATTGCACTCATTGGTCAATATTGTAGAATGCTTTGGAGTCCTCTTTCTTAAAATGTTTAAGAACCATGGTATGGTGTTTTGCTTTGTTATTGTTTTTTCAAATTTCTAATGCATGTTTAGACTATACATTACCTCAATTTAACTGTACGTTCTGCACCTTTTGTAAGACTTACTTTGCCTCTGGCCATCATGTGCCAAAAACCTGGCCTGCAGAGTTCCAATAGTTTGGGGAAGTGAAAAAAGTGAAAGTTATTCCCATGTGCATTTCTCATGTAAGTTCACACTTGCATAGCTATTTAGTAGATGCATAATTGTCTCTTCCCTTAATATTCCCATAGATCTGTCTCCACAGATGATAACAAGGCCAGGTGGCTGTTTTACTATAGTGATATGTATATCAGATAATGCTTGTTTATTCCTGTAGTGTGTGCTAAAGGTCTCTGAGTAACTGACCTTAGATAGTAGTTTTTGGCAGCATCATGTGGCTTGGAATTCCGCTGAGCTGTTGTACTAATTTCCTGTGTCTTTGGCTGGCTTTGCTCACACACTCCTCTCTCATTGTCTTTGGATATATTTAAATGTTCATGTTCAGCATTTTTTAAATTGAGCCATTTGCCAGTGGTAGACTACAAAACATAGCAAGCAGTGACATCTTCAATTTTTCACTTGGCTGAACAAAACAAGTTAAGTCTGGGTTCAAACTTGACCACATTTTGCTGAAATTTGGCCGCTGCATTCTGCTCCCCTGGCATTAAGTGTCATAAGGAGGAAACCACCATGTACGGGTATTTCTTGGCAATTGCTGGCTTTAGCCCTCCTTTAAATAAAGGGGAATTTGTATGAATCTGCTTTGTGCACTGTTGTTCATCTCTCTTTTGGCCTCTGGGGATTACATGAGGTAAATTCTTGCCAAGAGCTCTGTAAGTGGTTGTATATTCATTCCAGAACAAAACAAGCAAAATAATAAAATAGCCTAATGAGAGCAGCATCCTGCTTCTATAACAGACCAGCAATTCATCACAGCAAGGCAAATCTGACTGCTAGAAAGGAGCAGTGCACCTCAGGCTAATGCTTTCTTGAAGCCCTGTAACAAACTTGAGGTCAAATAAAGTAGTAACACATCAATTTGCCTCTAATTTGTTAATGTTAAAATGGCTTTTTAAAAGTATGCCCCAGTATGTACTATAACAATGAGAGCAGACATGGTTTTTGTATTTTTCATTGATCTGGTTTAGTTGCAGTCTGAGTATGTCTCCCATTTTCTCCTTCTGCCTCCTAGCTGTGGTCACGACCGAGTCTGACACGATGCCAGGACAAATCCCAGACCCCTCTGTGACAGCAGGCTCCCTGCCCAGCCTGGGCCCACTGGCTGGGATCTCAGCCACCACGCTCACTGACAAGCTCAAATTCGGTGACTTCCAGGAGTTCGGTACAATGCTGTCGCCGCTGCACTTCCTGGACAGTCTAGGGAAGAGGCCCCTAGTGATCAAAACAGAGGTACAGGAAACACTGAGTACCTGATAATCAATAACTAGATCATGTAAATGTGAACAGTGCATTTTGAGTTTTTACTCCATTTACATGCTTTTTCTAAACATTAAGCATTGATGTGTTCTTTTAATGGGAGTTAGCCATAGTGAAAAAAAATCAGTAGTTCAAATAAATCATACAGATTCTAGCTTAACTATATGTAATAATGTGTCATGAAGAGGTTTGCTGGAACTGAAAGCACCTTAGCAATTACAATGTTGTGTCGCACGTTAATCAACAGGTCCACCTAGTGGAGGTAGTGTGTTACTTTTGCTAAATATCGTGCTTCCACTATGGATGTCAAGGAAAAATTAAAGCTGCAAGCAGCGTTGGCGGGCGCTCGCACTTGTAGCGCATCCAGGTGTGAGCTGGCCGCGTTGCATATTCTGGAGCTCTGCCGCTGCGGCTGTGAATTTGCTACACGGTTCCGACGCTGCATGAAGGTGTTATATGTCACTTCCTGTGTCCCCTATGTGGAGCTACATAGCACTTGCCGCTATGAATATAAATCGGTATTGGCGTGTACATGTGTTCAGGGCGGGAATCTCATCCTACATGTACAGTTTTGTTCAGATGTGAGCATGTACACTGAAGTTACAACAACTTCCTGTGTCATGGTGAAGAGTTGATCTTTGACGCCACGCCACCGACACGTCCATTGACAAAAACTCAGGAGGCACAGCAGAAATTTGAAATCGATCCAAATAAATCCCTAGGAGGAGTTTGTTAAAGTACGGAGTGTGTAAATCATCCAAAAATTGCCATAAAATTCAAAATGTCCGACTTCCTTTTGGGTTTAGGGCATCGCTCCAAGAGGCTTTTTGGTACGTCTGGACATGATACATGTGCCACAGAAATTTCATAAATGTAGGTCAAACGTGCGGCGGGGGCTGCTTCGTTAAAGGTCACTTCCTGTTGCCAGCAGGTGGCGCTATGACTGTGGGTGAATGTCGGCATGTACATGTGTTCATGGCGGGACTCTCATCCTACATGTACAGTTTGATGCAGATGTGAGCATGTACACTGAAGTTATAATAACTTCCTGTTTCATGGCGAATCATCGACGCCACGGACACGCCCGTTGACGAAAACTCACAGATAGCACAACTTTTCATCTTCAATGCCTTTAGAAGGCACAGCAGAAATTTGAAGTCGATCGGACTAAACGCCTAGGAGGAGTTCGTTAAAGTACGGAGTGTGTAAATCATCCAAAAATGGCCGTAAAATTCAAAATGGCCGACTTCCTGTTGAGTTTAGGATATGGGTTCTTGAGGCTTTTTGTGCGTCTGGACATGATACATGTCCCCAGAAAATTTCGTGCATGTAGGTTGAACGAGGACGAGGGGTTAATGTTTTTCAATTTTCTAGGTGGCGCTAGCGAGCCATTTTGCCACGCCCATGGGCGAAACCCATAAAATACGAAATTTTTCACCACTTCTGACATGTGTGCAAAGTTTGGTGAGTTGTGAGATGTGTATTTATGATAGGTAAACATTGCAAACATGGTCTTAGTCATGTCTGGTTAAAGTTACACACGGTGTCACTTCTGGAATGAAATGCTTGCATACAAACAGGCAACGCACAGATGTTTTTTTATTGGTAATTCTCTGCTTTAATTTTGAGGAATTCAAATCATTTTTCTTATTTCATTTCATTTATTTATTTCTGAGTACAACACACATTAATCAGCATTGCTGTAAATGTGCCAGTGTTAGCCAACTAGCTAATTTTTAACTGCAGACCTTTGGCAAGATGTTTTGAAATCTGTAAAATTCTTAAATTAAATCTTGTCACGTTCACTTCATTGAATAAATGTTTAACAATACATAAAGTAAGTTGTGAGATGTAACTTAACAGACAACCTGTTTGTGCTCTCATGCATACTGGGACTGAGACGGGTCTACATGCACACAAAGTTATTAGGGAAATAAAAAAAGTAGTTAAGGTAGTTAAATTGGTTATTTATTTAATTCAACATACATTGTGCTAGTTGGTAATGATATAGAAGGAGGCGTAGTCGAAGCACAGTGCTAATACAGTCAAAAGGCAAATTAAATAAATACTTGCTGTATCTTACTTAATAAGTTAAGTAAGATACAGCAATTCCATCACAACTTAACCTCAAACCTTTTTACCTGCACTGTTGTTTAGAGAGATGAAGAGGAAGAGCGGAGGAAACGGAGGCGAGAGAAAAACAAAGTGGCTGCAGCTCGATGTCGAAACAAAAAGAAAGAAAGGACAGATTATCTACAAAAGGTGAGACATACCTTGGTAATCCCTTTGTCATTATTTTAAACTCTCACATATTGATTTTATCTCCTGTAATCTGGTTTAATCCCCCCCCCCCCCCTTCCTTTTCCCTCCATCCTCACAGGAATCAGAGAGACTAGAGATGTTAAATTCTGACCTTAAAGCCCAGATTGAGGAGCTGAAGCTCGAACGACAGCAACTGATCCTCATGCTTAACCGCCATCGCCCCACGTGTATTGTCAGGACAGATAGTGTCAAAACCCCGGAGAGTGAGGTGAACCCCCTGCTGCAGCAGCTGGAGGCTAAGTGAAAGTCCGACGGCTTTCTACAGTTTCTACAGTTGAGAAGAAGCAGCCGACTAGCAGCACTTAGCTTTGGGCCTCGGTCATGGAGGAGAACCATCCAAGTCTTCCTACCTTAAGTCACGGAGCGTCACACCACAGAATGTGGATCCAATGAGATTGGACATTGTTTTAGATCATCAACAGATACTTCAGACTTCTTTTTCTTTCTGTCTCTTGCTTTCCCATTATTTGTCATTTTGGTCACTAGCATGAAGTTAAACAAAAATATTGACAAATTACCTCACAGCTGCTTTTCAACATATTCCCAGCAGCCAGAATGGAGTTTTGTTGCAAAAAATCACCAGTAGTTAATGTCATCTTAGTAATTTCAGTAATGTATTTGGTGATTTACAAATGAATGATTTTTATTTGTTGATTGGCAATTTTTAAAGCAAATTTAAGCCAAAACTGAACTGAACTGAACACAGTTGTATCTATATACAAATAGACATCTTGTTTTAATGAGTGGTTGCAATACCTCTGAAAAATGAATGCCCCAAAAGACCTGGATTGTCCCTTCTTAAAATGCATTCTGGGAATCATAGGAATTTTAACTGAACTACAATTTGAAGAGGGCAGTTGTGGGAAAATGGGTATTTAGGAAAATAACAACTGGAATGCATTAACCATCACATTTTCTCCTAATAATAGTAAATTTCTTATTTTTCTAATGCAACACTTGCACTCACACACAGTCAGAAGACCTTTTGCTTTATAATAACCTTCCTGATTTTCTGGTCATTTGAGTAATTTCATTAATTTGGTGGATCCCCAGACCCATTATTCTTAAGTTTTGACGCAGGCGTCATGTATGCACATTTATATATGGACTGTTTACATTGTACATTGTATTACTTTATTTCTGTTATCCATATTGTTACTACCAATTATGTTTATGTTTTTTTTTAATACTTTTGTATATGATGTTATATAAGCATATAAGCTATCACAAAATCCCATTTTGTATTTCCATAAAAAATAAATGTTTACTTTGTTTTTTACTGGAATATTTTTGAGTCCTATTGGGTAGCCTACAATTTTCATGACTAACATTTCTGGTCTACGACTCCATCTAGTGGCCAACCTGATTAACACAGTACACATACATTTTAGATGAGTTTCCACACATTTGTTTGTTCCTTTTTATGCAGGAACTGTTTAAAATGTCTTAACTGTTGCACATTTAGCATTTGTACCTCTCCAGCATCCCTATTTCCCCACAAGGTTTGACTAATTTCTACGTGTGATGTCGTGATCCTGCAGAGGGAAAGCTTTGTTTCAGCTCCACACAAAATTATATCAGCTGACTGCAAGTCTCCTGAAGTGAAATGATATTTTATTCATTTTTATATTTAACCTTATTCTCCTCATCTCATTGTGTAATTCTGCATTAAGTCATCAAACTACTCACATACCTGTCCTTTTTAATCAATTGGGACCAAAAGAGTGATGTAATCAAATATTTGTTGAGTGATCTAATCTAACATTAAAAAGTACCAGCATTTACTAACTAATAGCAAGCACAAGGCAGTCATTGTTCTTGCCAGGAGGTTGCAGATTAACATGGGGATTACTGAGGCAAGATAAACTTGACAAAACTTTTGGTAGAGTATAGCTAAATCATAGCACTGTGGTCTGTGATGTCTGACTGGTGGATCTATATACCCTATAGCTCCACTTAACAGTCACTGTCACTTCTTATCTTAGTTGCTGGGTGGAGTAAAAGTCGGGTCAGCTCGTCTGTAATAAAGGATGTCTCAGACAGCTCAGCTCAAGTAGCCCAAATGAACTTCTGGAGAGCAGGCCAGTCCTTTGGAATGAAGCTGGCATTGGATGAATTTAGGTCATCTCAGTTCTTTTGTAAGGACAATATTCTTGAGAATTGAAGGACTGTTTTTACTGTGCTGCTGTGTTGGAAAATTTCCAATCTTTTCTGCTATAACTTCCAATTGCGCTCGTTTGAACTGAAGCAGAAAATGGGAAATAATCCGCGGTCACAGGAAAGGAGTGCACATGGCGCGCAGGAGAATGGTCCACATTTGGGAGCGAAGGAACAAACTGAATGCAGTAGCATCCCGAACGGTGACAGCGGCTCTGCGGCCACTACGCGCTCATACAAGAAGCGCTGGGTGATTGTTTTCCTGTTCAGCTCATACTCCCTGAGCAACGCGTACCAATGGATCCAGTATGGGATCATCAGCAACATAATAATGAAGTTCTACAACGTGGATGCGTTCACTGTAGACTGGTTGTCCATGATCTACATGCTCACCTATATCCCTTTCATCTTCCCGGTCACCTGGCTCCTGGATAAGAAAGGGCTGCGGGTCACAGCGCTGTTGGCCACCGCGCTCAACTGCGCTGGGACATGGATCAAGGTTGCCAGTGCCAAACCCAACCTGTTCTGGGCCACCATGGTCGGACAGCTTGCAAGCTCCCTTGCCCAGGTCTTCATCCTCGGGATGCCCTCCCGCCTGGCGTCGGTCTGGTTCGGGGCGGATGAGGTTTCCACCGCCTGCTCCATTGGAGTTTTTGGGAATCAGGTGAGTTGATCTCTCGTGACTTCAAGGAAACTGTAATTTTAATAGACCTCTGTAATCTGTTTGATTTGTGTCCCATTTTGTTGTTTTGTTGTGTTTAATTAGTATCCAAGGAAGTTTAAAAATGAACCTTGAATTTGAACGTTTTAACCTTTATTGCATAACTATGACCTGGATGACAAAGAACCTTCACAGACATTTTAATTAGTAGCTTGAAGTGGACCTGAACCCATGGCTGGATTAACTTCTTAGGTGGCCATGGGCAAATATTTGCTGATGGGCCCCAGCTGACCCCCCTCAACCTTTCACCCATGTCCAGACAGAACCAACCAGTATACTAACAATAGCACAGATGAATTTGATTAATAAAGGAGAGACTCTGCTCCCAGTGTGACAGAGGACAGGTAGAGACAGAGCTGCACTTTCTAACCTCATGCCCTAAATATAAAACATTAAGAAAAAAATACTTTGCAAACATTTCCCAAATATACCCCAAATTTGAATTTCTATCAGACACACAGAAACTCCCCTGTTTACTGGGAGAAATGCCCAAATGTCAAATAATTGCAGCAAAATATGTCTCCTCATGTCACGAACTGAGCACAACAGTATGAACTCAGAATAGACTCATAAATATAATAATGTTCTGAAAAGTTTTAAAATTATTATTTTCATTGTCTGTTATTTATTTTTAATCTCACATGTGATACTGACTTTTAATTTGTTTTGTCTATTAATATACACACACATTTACTGTTTTATTTACTTCATTTATATATATATATATATATATAATTATTTTATTATTATTATTTTTAATAGTGATTAATGAACTGTATAAAATGAATTGTTCTTTTGTAATTTATTTGTAGCTTTGGCAATATTGTTGTTTTACATTCATGCCAATAAAGCTAGATTGAATTAACTACAATAATTTCACAGCAATGGCAAAATTTATAAAAGAGTTTATATAAGCCTACAGTGTTGCTGCAAATTATCAAGTGCTTGAAGGTCAGTAAGGTCCGCGAACCAGTCATGGCTCAAGAACAGGAGGGATTGAGCTTTCTCAGTTGCAGCCCCGAGACTGTGGAATGAATTGCCTCTTCATGTCAGACTGGCCCCCAGCCTTCCAGTTTTTAAATCGCGACTTAAAACTAATTTTTGCTCCTTGGCTTTTAATCCGGGATGAGAGATGTATGTTGCTGTTTTGTGGATGTTGTAGGTTTATTTGTCTATTTATTGATTTATGTCAGTGTACAGCACTTTGGTCAACCTGGCTGTTTTCAAATGTGCTTTAGAAATAAAGTTGGATTAGATTGGATTGAAGTTGGCTACTCACTGGAATGCAGTAATGGCACTTCTACGTTTTACTCTTTGGCATACCTTTTTCACCAGCACTTCTCACAATCTGCCGGCCATTTGCAGAGCCTGTTTTGTGATTTATAGTGCCTGACAAAAGTGAGGGTGAAATACAACTCTCAGTGAAATACAATGGTGTTTATAAATTGCCGCTCGGAAAAGATAACCTTTACGTGTGAACATGCATTTGTATGCGTTTATATGCATTTGTATGCGTGTGCACAAATGAAACGCATGCTTTCCAGGAGCCAACCAGAGAAAGGAGCTCCTTGAACCTTAGTTAAGGAAAAAATATTTTTTTAACGAGCAAATAGAGATGGAAACCCTCTTCAGAAACTACTCTTCAGTGTTGAAAAAGGTACTCAGACCCTTAACTTATAATACTTTAATTACAATATAATTACACTACAAGTGCAAGTCCTACATTCAGAAACCTTACTGAAGTAAAAGTATACAGTAGTATTAAGCAATAATCTTTGCTTAAAAAGCATTTTCTGGTTGTAGCTGGTCAAGATGGAGCTAGTTTGAAGGACTTAATAGTTAAGTTAAAGTTAGGTATAGTTCAGTGGTTCCCGACCTAGAGGTCAAGCCCCTCCAAAGGGTCAAAAGATTAATCTGAGGGGAAGATGAGGAACATTGGCTTTTTGTAAGGAGTCACAAGCCTAAACGTTTGGCTGACACTAGTCTGATCTGCAACAAAATATTGCATCATGTAGCTATATTTTTTTGTGTAAATTGTAATATGAAAGGTATCTAACTGCATTTCACACACACACACACACACACACACACTTTCGGTACTTCCACGTTGGCTCCATTTTTCAGCCTGGAGGGTGCAGCTTTGTGTCCATCACTAAAATGATTTCATACAGACTAGTTACACATTTATTATGTTAATTTGTCAAAAGCTGACTTTGAATACAGGCTTAACATTCCTTCGGCTACTCTTGAAAGTAAGTTGTTTTGAGGGTGGCAACCAAAAGTGGCAACTGAGAGGTGACGTGTGCAATTTCTGCAAAGTTTGCTGGTAGGCTTATAATTGTAGTCTAGTAGTAGCCCAGTCTACATCAGTGCTGCCGTTCTCCAGGTATGGTAAACTGACGGTCCTTTTATTTTTGTGTGTTCCTCCTAATAGGCTGTAAGGTTTTGTATTGCCTACATTTACAGCTCATGTTTATATCTCTTCACTTTCAGGAAGCATAAATATGACGCAGAGACAGTTTAGCCCGAACAGGCAAATGTTACCGAAAGCGTTTCATACGGGCAGCTTTATGACCCTGAAATTGTTTTACAGTGCGTTTATCTTTTGTGTTTTTTTGTTTTATTGCGCTGTTTCTGTGAAAATAAGGTGAATGCGCAGCCAACAAAGTAATCTCGGGTAAGCAACTACTTCCACTTGATAGCCATATCAAAACACTGACACTGTACCAATATTTGATTTCATATTGATGTGTCAGGGTATTTCCTTAAAGACGCTGGAGTGGAGTAGTGATCATGAAGTAAGAGTCGTTTGCTTCTCCTTTTCTCCCCTTCACTCACCTTCACGTGGACTGCTTCATGCAGGCAGGCGACACAGTCAAAATAACAACAGTAGAGCAAACTCGTTTACTCATACTGTAAACATATAGCATTCTTCAATATGATGATATGATATGTTGAATATTTTTTAGCTCATTATGATACATGAAAAAGAGCCACAGTGGTGCTTTGAGGTTTTAAAAAAATATAAACTATAACGTTTACTTTATTACTAATAGACCTGTCTGTGTTTTTTTATTTTTCAAACAAGCCAAAAGTTAAATTGCCCATCACATATTTCCAGTGGTAAAGGTGACATCATAAAATACCTTGTTTTGTCTGACTAAAAGTAAGAAGATGGAACCAGCCAATTTTGCTTACATTTTAAAAAAACAAAACTACATAAATAGTTGAATGTTAATTTTCTGTCAATCTAGTAACCAATTAATCAACAAATTGCTGCAGCTCTAATTCTCATAAAAAATGTTGTCAGGAACACTCCTTTGCAGCATGATAGAATACATTTGACCCAACAATTAAATTAATCATTCTGATTGTAAACCTTGAACAACATAAGTTTGAAAATGATTGATCGTGACTGAAGGTGTAGGCCCTATGTCCTAATTCCTACCGCAGTAATAATCCTCCACTGAGTAATACGTCTCTAAATAAAAAGGTCTGAGTGAATGGACCTTTGTTACTATGAGTCTGCACACATCTATATATGTGTGTCGTGCCTTAGTTTAGGAATAAAATCAAGTTACCTTAAGTTCACACTCAGCACTTTTTGTCAAGTGGTAGTTGGGTGCTATGACATGAGCTGGAAGGAGTTTAAAATGAGAAGTAAAACTCACAAAAGAAACACATCACATGACTAAAGAGGTGTTAAACACCAGAGTCAGGTGTGTAACAGTTGGCTGAGATCAGAGCTTCCCAACAACAATCACCTTGTTAAAACTGCACCGCAAATCCACCTCTGCTAAATCAGAAGGAGTAATAAGCAGTAATCTACACTTTAAACAAAGCAGGAGAGCTCATTTATGATCAGCATGATGAAAAAACCTGCTGGGCAAGAAGGGCTAGGCAAGTAAACTGTCACATTGTTTAGGGAGCACACACACACAAGGAGAAATGTATGCTCTTCCCTCCAGCTGTAAGCCTGAAGGAGAAGGGAAGTGTTTCAACAGGAGCAACATTAGCTCTCAGACTGAATGCTCTAATGAGTTGGACAATATTTGGTCTCCAACAAGACAAGAGAGAATCAGTCTGGGAGAATACAACCACCACATACTTCCGGGAGACAGCAGTGATCCCTTTGAGCATTCAGCCATGGACACAGGACAGCTGCTCCGGTTGATGGAGACCAGGTTGTACATGCGGCGGTGGGTCATGCTATTCGTCTTCAGCGCCCTCTCCATGAGCAACGCCTTCATGTGGCTGCAGTACAGCATCATCAACAACATCTTCATGCGCTTCTACAAAATCGACACCCAGGCCATCGACTGGCTCTCCATGATCTATTTCCTCACCTACATCCCCCTCATCCTTCCCGTCATGTGGGTGCTTGATAACCGAGGCATGAGGGACGTTATGGTTGTGGGCTCAGCCTTCAACTGCATCGGGGCGTGGATCAAGACGAGCACGGCCCAGCCCAGCATGTTTGCCATGACCTTCTTCGGCCAGTTTGTGTGTTCGATGGCTGCTGTTTTTATCCTGGGCATCCCATCCAGACTTGCGTCCCTGTGGTTTGGGCAGCAGGAAGTGTCCACCGCCTGTTCCATTGGCGTTCTGGGAAACCAGGTGTGTCTCTGTTTACCTGTTGGGCTCAAAACGTCTTTAACAGTGTGCATATGGTGTGATAAACTTCTCAAATTGGTGTTAAGAGAACTTTGTGTGTGTTGGTTGGCAAGAAAAGAGTGAAAGAAAACTCTGTCATCTAATTTTATCTGAATGGTAGTGTGTTAAAAACAGCCAGGTACATGTTATGTCATGCCAGCGTCTGCCATCGTGAATGTATGAGTCTTGAGTTTTTGTTTTCTCACATGCCAACAGTTTGGTATGTTGAAGATTGTAGTGTTTTTTTTTAATATCATCTATAAAAGTATTAGCTCTGTATAGCTTTCTAGTCTTTTCGACCACTCAAAGCACTTTTACACTACATCTGCATTCACCATTCATTCAAAAGAAACTAACATTCATACACATTCATACCCTGGCAGAACAGCCACCAGGGGCAATTTGGGGTTCAGTATCTTGCCCAAGGACACTTTGACATGCAGCCTGGAGGCCGCCCCTTAGGTCATAGTTTACTTTAAAATTATTTTCCAAATGCCCAATGAAGATTTTCAACATGGTTAGGGCTTTATTAAGTTTTCTTTTGGGAGAGCTTAATTGCTTTCTCTAAACGTACCAAGAGTCTGGGGTTACTATTTTGAAAATATATATTCCTCAGTTTTACCCTATGCAAACAAGCTCAAATGAGCAAAATCCAGAAAGACATGCTAATCTCCCATGTTAGCCAAATCAAGCTCATAAACAAATAAATAAGAAAGTCTGCCACTCATAGTGTACACAAGCAGCAGGTTTGTGACTTTCCCAAAGTGGGAGGATGCTGAAGGTAGAGGAAGCAGATATGACCGATTGTGGCTATGTCTCACTAAAAAAAAGGGGGAGATGCCGGTATCATCAAATTATGTTTGTGTGGGTGCACAGTTTGCAGGGTGACATCCACCACTTGAACCATCTGCTACTGAACAAGCTCCCAGGCTAGGAGTAAATGAACTGTACATTGAAATTATGTTGAGAATGTTGTGTCCAAGTCAAGCTAGTGAAGGCTGCTGGGGAGGATGTGTGTGGTCGCATGTCATGGTTCATGTCTCTTTCACCTTAGAAGACAAACACAAATGTGTCACAGAGAAGATAAACTGGGAGTGACACAATTTTAAAAGTTTGGATCCAATCTTGAGTCATTTCCAAAGGGAAGAATCTGGCTTCATAATTCAATTTAGCTCTAAATTATTCTTTGTTTAAAAGCCAATAAAAACAGTCAAAATACACTGCACATGTAACAGTTTTTATATGAATGCCTTGTGATCACAACATGATCTTTATCACTGTATGTAAACATAGACCACCAAACGATATGTGACCCCTCTCATGTTCTTTAACCCCTGAAGTGTAACTGTTTTGTCCGCTCTCAACTATGTTAGACCAAACACTGCACACCGGCCATTGTCACACATGTTCTTGTTTTGTGCACCCCGCCGCTGAAGATAAAAGGACACATTGTTGTTGATGTTTACTTGCTCACCACGGCGTTATTCCTTTGGCTCCAGTCCCTAACCCTGATGTTTCCAAGTTTTCCGGCTGAAGTTGTTTATGTATCCCCTTGGACATTTAGAAATAGTTCACATTAACAAAAAGTAGGTATGATTTCCACAAAGCCTTGTGATGCTTTGAAGATCAAACAGATCAACAGTTTGTGTGCCAAAAGTAACTTCAGAAGAGAGGCCATCCTTGCTTTGCACCAGTTGAAAATGTGCTTGTTTTGCATTTTTTGATAAGACTTGCTCTACTTATCCAAAATGCACGCACAATAGGGATGCAACGTCTTTTCGTTGCTTCAGATATGTGACGGTGATTAAACAGAGATGATTCTCCAGTTATTGTGTTATAGGGATTTATTATAGGCTCCGGTGAATATGTTAAATATAAATAAATATAAAATATAAAGCTTTCTCTAGCAAAATGACCACATGGTAAGTTAACGATTGTTCAAGTAGCCTCGTGTTCTATATGTCACATAAATATAGCAAAGTTTCAGGTTTGTTTGTATGCTGGAGATCTATAAATCATGGTGGCTGTAACATTGCTAAGTCACTGAAGGGGCCTGATGGATTTCTGTGCTTGCACGCCACAGGTGTGCTCCTCCTTAAGGAACCTATCTTTTCACTTTCCCTCTTTAATAATGTGTACTGACTGTAGCTGTGTGCGTGTGTTTCATCAGCTAGAGGTCTAGACAGGCCAAGAGTCATATTTTAATTTCACCTACAGATGGGTATTGCCATTGGGTTCCTGATCCCTCCCATCCTTGTTCCAAATGTGGACGATATAAATGAGCTGGAGCACTACATCAGAATCATGTTCTACATCAGCGCGGGAGTGGCCACCTTCATCTTTATCCTCGTTGTCATTGGTA
The DNA here is from genome assembly GCF_021292245.1 of Micropterus dolomieu. NCBI lineage: Eukaryota > Metazoa > Chordata > Actinopteri > Centrarchiformes > Centrarchidae > Micropterus > Micropterus dolomieu. The sequence continues at coordinate 17,615,931 of NC_060160.1, forward strand.
AGTCTGCAAGGAAAGATGACTATTCACATCCACATGCTCATAGAGAGGGTAAGCGCTGTCAGGGCTCCTTGCTCATACATGCAGTAATAGCCGACTGCAAGTCTCCCACAGCCATGATTGTGAAAACGTATAAAGCAAAGAGTCATCTTGACAGTTTGTGCTTTCCAGTGATAGAGAGTGTGACAAAGCTGTTACCTCCCCTCACCTCCTTTATCCCTCACAGTCAGTGCCAATGGGATTTGACCTTTTGTAGTTGGCATTGTAATATTTTTAGATGAGAACAAAAAAGAGAGGTTCATAGGCTTCATTGTTTGACATAAAGTTTCATTCATTTTTATATGGTAGGGCCTCTTATCTGGTTGTTGGGATCCTCAGGCGACACTGCTGGAAAGCTGAGTCTCCCTGAGATGTGCTCTCTACCGAAAACTAAACAGCATCGCCATCCACTAGAAGAGCAGCTGCAGTAATTGCTCTAATTGTCTGCCTTTTGATGAGATGTGTTCAGACACGATGTGAAATACAAGCAAGGATGGAAGGGGTTTTATGAAGTCATCTTCCCCCTTAGCTCTGTTAAATCCTCATTTCACCTCCACGAAGGACTAAACTTCACTGACTGTCAGAGAAACACGGTGAAGCTTCGCCACAGGTTGCATTTTACCTCAATGTTAACTGGCGCGGAGGCAGGTTGATCAGAAATTGGACCATTGGCAACATAATGAAAAGACATGTTTGGGTGGCTGGGCAGTGGATTTTACCCTTTCTAATTCTATTTGGATGAATTATATGGGGAAGAAATGAAAGAAATATATAAGAAATCTAATATTTCTAAGAAGCTTATGCCGCCTGTCTTACATACTGTATTTTACCCGTTGCTTGTAAAGGTGGGACTTCTGGGCCATATTTTGCAACTTGCTAAACCTAGTAGTCGACCATTAAATGTGGTAACTATCCAGAATGTCTTGTTACCTCAATCAGAGAGATTGGAAATGTGTACATACAGAAGTGAAAATGCTATAACTCGAGAACGTAATAATTGCTATGTTAACAGGAAAAAACATGATTACAATAATAACCACTATTATACTGATGCTGCACTTATTGCTCATTATTTCTACTTTATTAGCTGCAAATCGTTACGTTTGACAAAGTTGTCTCTGACTGCCTTTCCAGAAAATACAATTCACTAACATGAAACATTACTAAAGTCAACAAAATAATATAAAAAGAAATAGTTTCATTTTATTCATACACAACCATACATGGCTATTGCCCAACCCCTTTGACATGGTTTCATGTTCATATAAATAAATTCCTACATAAGTGTTATAATAGTTTAAAGTGATTGTCTATGTTATGATTTCACTTACATATGTGAATGAGGAGATGTAGAGGAGATGAAAAACACTTAACTCAAGGTCCATTTCCAGGGTTTCGAATTTCATCTCACGGTCTTCTATGTAGGATGTATCTTGCTCAGTTGTCATCATGTGATTATGTTATGCAGCTGTATTCATTCATTCAACACAGCAGATAAAGAATAAAGAAAAGCAGGAATAAGAAATGTTTATCTTGTTCTAAACTAGTGTTCTAAGCACCTTTCACAGAACAAAGCCATAAATGCTTTACAAGAGTAAAATAATAAAGTCATATATATGTATATATATATATATATATATATATATATATAGACAATATATATATAGACAACAACAGCATCGTAAAATTGTTATAATAAATAATAGTCACTCAATAGAACATTGGCAACAATGGACCTTAAAACACACACGTTTGCATTCTGTAGATAGCACATAGTGTGACAAAGGCCAGCTTTAATAAAAGAGTCTTCAACTGTTAAAGGCATCAACAGAGAGCGCAGAATCGTATGTGCAAAGGTTTGGTTCTTCATCCAGTCTGGGTCAGGTTTCTGTGTGGCCACTCTATTGGATACTGAGTTTGTGTATTAAGGGTGTGATGAAAATATGAATTATATCAGATTAGATATTGAAGCCAATCAAGTTACAAGCATCACAAATTAATATGTAGAATGTGGCACTAGTCTATCCCCTGGCCATGCCATTTTGGATCTGTACCTGCCGAAATAGCAAGAAACATATTCTTTTTTCCATCGGTTTGTAAAGACAAGGAATTTATACAAAGGTAGTTAAATTAAGCTAGGGTGACAGGAATGAGAAATAAAAAAAACACACAATCAATTTGACTAAAGCCAATAAAAGTCTTCAAAACACTGTTTAATGATTAGAGTTTATTAAACTGGTTCAGTCTGTTGGCTTAGGTGTGTGACACTGATGATAACTAGCTGGCTGGAAAACGATACGCCTCAATAGTGCAAACATTTTGGATTTGCTTTTAACCCCCTCCCGGTTTTCTGTTCTCAGAGTAAAAATGTCTTATGTCCTAAGCACACAAATAAAATCCTTAATATTGTGTACTTGTTTTTTCCAGTGTTTCAGGAGAGACCAGAAATCCCTCCCACTCAGGCCCAGGCTCAGGCCAGGAACATCCCCCCTGACGAGTACTCTTACACAGCTTCTGTCTTGAGGCTGCTGCGCAACAAGCCCTTCATGCTCCTGGTGGTCAGCTATGGTGGGTGTCTTCCTGCTGACTTAATCTGTTTGTACTTCCACAAACTGGTGGACTGATGGACTTTTGTGTAATAATGACACAATGCCTGGAGGAACAGGCCCTTAGGTGTCGTATTTACAGCTTAAACTTCTCGGCTCTCCAATGACGTTTATGTAAGGCTACCTGCCAATAATACTGTTTATTAGTTTGTTTAAAAAACTATATAATGTCACAAAAAATGTCAAAATGCTTCTCACAAGTTCTGAGAGCCCAAGATAATTTCTCTAAACAAATTGTTTTGTCCAACCAACAATCCAGAGATACACGATGAGAAAGTAGAACTATCAAATACCAGAATTATTGTTCATTCATTTCTGTCAGTTGCCAAGTTTCAGCACAACTTTTGCTATTACAACAAGGTCTGTGGCAAATTATATCATAAAGATAGCAGAGGAGGAAGTCTCATAATGATGTGATTATAATTTTGTGACATGCAGGTCACCCCTCATTCCAACATCTTACCACCATCTTTATCACCTGTCCAGGGCTAGGATGTTGCAATATCAAGGTGAAAGGTAGCCTCAAAATATAGATATCTGCAGTTGAAGCTGCCACAGTCACATTTGTGGAAACTCCACCTTTATCAGCTGGTGTGCAGATATGATGGTGTGTCAGCGTGACACATGGACCTCCAGCGCACTGATTATGTGCAGCATTGATATAGGGTCTTTTTGAGGTCACATTTTTGCTCAAAGGTCACTTTTTAATAACGACAATGTTAATGATTGACAGTGTGAAGTATACTACAATGGGCACCATTAACATGTCTCACCAATGGGATTTTATGGTCCTTTGGTGTCTAGAAAGATTTTTGCATACTGACTAACATGTTCTCCAGTATATACTTAAATGCTTTTAACTAATGACAAAGTCTGGAGGCTGCTGTGGACTTGATGTGTGACGTTGTCAGCAGTGCTTTTAACGGGGAAGCATGAGGTCCCATTTGGACCTTCTCCTTTCCCTACGGGTCTTCTCAGAATAGACAGACACTGATTTCAGTTTGTTGTCTGCAGGGCTCAACGTTGGCTGCTTCTATGCTGTTTCCACACTGCTGAATCGGATGGTCATTGAACACTATCCTGTAAGTCCCAGTGTGTGTGTTATGTTTATCTCCAACCAGATGAGTTTTTATTTAACGTTGTGTTTCTTTATTTGTACTTTATTTGTATTTGTGTTCCTTCCTTCCTTCCTTACCTCCTCTATCATTCTTTCTTGCCGTATACTTGTGTCAGTGCTGATTATTGTGGTCCAGAACTTCCAGAAAAAGATAACTGCAGGATAAAAAATGTCAGAGATGTCTTGTACAGTGCAGAAAGTAGAAATGTCAATGTTTTTCAGGGTGAAGAGGTGAATGCTGGGAGAATTGGTCTGACCATTGTCGTTGCTGGCATGGTGGGGTCCCTCATATGTGGCGTTTGGCTGGACAAGACCAAAACCTACAAGTAAGATATTTCTATAAAAGGACCGAAAACAATGCCAAATGCATCAAGAAGAAACCAAATTCCCTGTAGCATTCCCGGTAATCAGGCTGCTGCAGTCTTCAGACAAGTCTGTTGACCTTCCCCTGCCTCATGGACATTAAAATCATAAAGTTAGTTGTGTTCTTTTACTATTCTACAGTCTACACTCATGCTAGCAGCTTTGTAAGGTGAGCTAAATGCTAATGTCAGCACGCTAACATGCTCACAATGACATTGCTAACTTGCTGATGTGTAGCAGCAGGTGAAAATGTTTACTATGCATGCTGACATTTGCTAATTTTCTAGCACAAAGTACGAAACAGCGGAAGTTGTTGGAAATGTGTTAGTTTTGCAATATTTGGAATGAACCATAAAAGTATTGGACTAATTACAACTTTGGACTTTTCGTCCTCTGGGGACCATGAAAGTGTAATCCATCCAAGACAGTGCCCTCCATTGCCCGCTGGTAATATTTTAGCTTCATGTGATACCAGAAACTCACGGTGACTGAAAGAAAGTGCTCCAATGCTTCAGGGTCAACAGTCAGTCTTGTTTGCGGCAGTGTTAGCTGTGCTTTAAAACATGGGCTCCTTGCATGAATGTCTTTTCAATCATCCATTCACAGGGAGATGTCCCTGTGAATTAAAGCTTTTGTTCAAAGTGCTCACGAATGGGAATCCAGCGGAACTGAGTCGTATATCTGACGTCCCTCTCTGCTTATCTGAACTGATGGGCTGTACTTTGCTGGTCCTCCCAGGTCACTTCTCAGGCCTTGTGCCACTACATTAAACATGGAATATACTAATAATTACAAAATTGGTATCTTATTATTGATGTCATTTGTATCAGTACTTTCTCACAAAGTAACCTCTTATTTTCAGTAGGTTTCTGTTAGATGTTTGGTTCACTAGCTTCAGTGATCTGGCATGCAAACTATTATGATGGGGAAAAATCCTCAGATTCCTTTCATGCCATTAGGATGCTTCGCTGTGAAAGCAGTCAGGCCTGGAGTTATATTGTTGACCCGCACACTCCTATTGTCCCATGTGGGAGAGAGTCAAAGGACTATGTTATATTAACAAAAATGTTTTGCAGCAATATTTTACGCATGGTTGTATGAGAGACTGCTTAACCAGAGTAAGCCAGTTTGAGTAGAGGGCCTGGGTTATGACATGGGATCTTCAGTGAATCAGGAATACTGTTTATGCTGAGGAATTTTCAAGTGAGAAATTTAATTATATAATATTTATGTATCAATTAATGTATGGGTATGAAATGAAGCATGTTTATGTGGAGGAGAAGAGCTACTGGCTCTTTCGGATCTACAGTATGTAAAGGTGGCATGCAATGGCTTAACGTAATAACAACGGGCCCCAGTGCAGGCTGTTATGATGGGCCCTTGGGCTACACCGTTATGAAGCACACGCACACACTGCTGTCTAGAAGAGAACCCTATATTGGAAAATTTATGTGCCTTGTTTCCTAGTTTTGCATAGTTTAACAACTGATAAGATTAGATGCAGTAAATACCTAATTTAAAGCTCCTTAAATCGATTTCTTTCCATATTAACATATTAAATTAAACAATTCTCTTTGTGTGCGTCTCTCTCCAACACACACGCTGCTGCGGCTGTGCTGTGATGGATTTTAGAGTCGAGAGACTTTTGTATTTGCAAAGTACAGAAGGCAAAGAGAAAGTTATAAAGAGCTTGGCCAGTGCTGTCAGAAAGAAAAGTGGCCTACTCATAACACCACCATGTTCTGAAAACAGGCCAGCTAAGGCGCACACACAGTGTAATACCCACAAGCACATCCACACAATTAAACAGGTAGGCCTACTCAGCAGCGACCTGTCCCCGAAATTATATCAGCCTTTAAAACAGAGGCACGGGAGCCACACCGAATCCACTGAAAAAGCACTTGTAAAGTTACTCACCTATTTGAACACCATCCGACAAGCCTGCATTGACAATGTCCTCAGTGCTGTGTGTAAATGCATACGGTGGTTGATTGTAGTGTCACCTCACTTTCTAAATTATATTGTTAATATTCATCTCCTGTCTCCTCAGACAAACCACCTTGGTCGTCTATCTCCTCTCTCTGACAGGGATGCTGGTCTACGCCTTCACCCTCAACCTGGGTTACTTGTGGGTGGTGTTTGTCACAGCTGGAGTTTTAGGGTAGGTAACCATTACAGAATGTAAAGGCAGCAGAGGTCATAAACATCAGAGCCAGGGCTTGAAATATTAAAAATGTGGGTATATGTAACGTTGTCAGGTTACCAGCCAAAATGTGATAACACTGTGTATTTTTTATTTAATTCTGCAAATATTTGGAAATGTGCGGTTTCTCACAATTTGGTTTAATTTAAGAAAATACAGAGAGACCTTATCACTGCAGGGCTTGAAGTCTTTGTTATATTTGTTTTGCCAATTCATAACTATGCAACAGACCTCCAGACCAGAAAACCCTATGATATAATTCTCCATTCATACCAGGAATATTTTGAATTGACAAGATGATCAAAGCTAAAAATGTTTCAATTTGAACAATGCCAATCTCAAATTCATAAATATCTCCAAATCTAATTGTGAAGTCATTAAGGTCATTAAATTAAATCTCAAGTAAGACTGGGAACCCCGACCTAGACATTTAAGCTATAAACCTAATAATATCTCGTCATAGGTATCTTTAGGGGTTCAGTAAGACTGCTTTAAAAAATGGTGGCAAAAGAGAATTTTATTGTGACACGTCCGCTGATGACACAGTCTTTAGACTAATTTTAACCTTCATGTCTGTCACGTTTGATGTCCACATGTGTCAGGTTTTGCTAAATCACTTAAAACGTTATGGTGGAATTGTATGTAGTAAGTGTAATATTTCTTTGCATTTATCTCATCTGGCATTAGTGCTGCATTGACAAAGCTAAATTAACGATTCCCTGGTCCACATGCTTTGTCCTTACAATTATTGCTATTTGTGGTAAGCTGATTATGCACATAGCTGGTTTCCATAGCAATTCCTTTGTCTGGTTTTTCAATCCCAAAACCCAGACAGGATGTATTATACAGAAATATATACTTGCCCTACTTTTAAATTTGTGGAGCAGTTTTTGTATTTCTTCATTGGGATGAAAACTACTGCAGATCCACCTCGCTTATGTTTTCTGTTATTTGATCTTCGGTGTCTGTCTGTCTGTGGGCAGCTTCTTCATGACAGGATATCTACCTCTGGGCTTTGAGTTTGCAGTAGAGCTCACCTACCCAGAATCAGAGGGAACCTCATCTGGACTGCTTAACTGTTCAGCCCAGGTAAGTTACTTTAGCACGGATAACTCTGTAGACACAGGCTAAACATATAAGATGACAAAAACATATAAGACAAAACAAAAACATTTTTTTGAATCTCATTTCAGATCTTTGGAATCATTTTCACCATCTCCCAGGGGAAGATTATTGATCAATGGGGCACTTTGGCCGGAAACATCTTCCTGAGTATTTTTCTCCTAATAGGAGCAGTAATGACAGGTAAGATATTAACCTCTCCTCTGTCGCCTCAGCATACCTCTCCTGTAACAAGACAGAGCAACTGTCAAAACATCAAACAAACCCATGTCAGCAGCTGTAGGCATGCAGGCACGTGAAGGGAACATTGTGTGTTTTAGAAGTAGGGTATGTTTAAATTGTGTGTTTACAATCCTAGAGTTACACAGCCATATCTTTCATAGGATAAGGTCGCCCTCTAGTGGTTAAATGAAGAATCTCTATTTATTGAAGGCATAAAACAATAATAATTTTTGTTAATGCTTCATATCAAACACCTGTTTATTATTCCCCTAAAAATTATGCTCCTTTTGTGTTAAAACTCCGTACCTTTTAAGGGTTACCTAGTGCCATCTATTGGGTGTGCATTAAAAACATATACCAATGGCTAATTTCTCTGATATTCTCTGACATAAAACAAATGCAAATCACTGCTTTTAAAACTACACAAGGGACATCCGGTTGTTGCATGAAACCCCTGTATTTTTTATTTTGTCTTGTTTTAAACTGAAATGGTTATGGATCCTAACTTCTTTAAGCTAAATTTCCCCCCTCCTCCGTGTTCATCACAGCATTCATCAAGTCTGACCTCAGAAGACAGAAGGCCAACCTACAGGCTGAGGTGCGGATAGCGAATGTAAGTACATGTGTGTGTGCTACATGCAGTCAGAGCTTGGATCTTCACATCCCTGTGGAGGAGGGATGTGTTAGATGCCCCCTGGCTCTGTGCTGAATGCGGTGTCCTCACACTGCAGCGCACAGTACTTGTGCGCTGGTGGAAACTTTCTCTCTAAACTGACTAAAAAAATCCTGTACTCTCAAATGATGTTTGCAGAAAGCACAATTCTGCTTTGTCTGACAGCTCTCAAACTTTTTGCTGTAAAAGCAAAATTTTGTTCCAACTTTGTCAAAGCCGTGCTTTGTGACGCTTTCATTTGGGTGCAGTTGACATCTGTCAAACAGACCAGTAACTTGTAGTGATCAGTTTTACAAATTCACTGTTAATAAAAAAAAATCAAGTTGATCAGATTTAGTTAATCTGACAGGATTACATTTTATTGGTCAATAGTTCACATGTAACACATTTAAACATGTTCCATTTGAAACTAAATCTTACTTCACGTGGCATGTCTTCTGCTGCTCACTTCTTGCCTTGTTTAAGACAAGCTTTGGACGGCTTTTGCTAACTTTCCTTGTCCTTTCTCTGTTCATAATATGCCAATCCTAACTAATGCAGCAAAAATCAAAAGTTCCGGTAATCCTGTGGTGGTATGTTCAATGTTTGTATTAATCATTAAGATTTACTGCAAGATGACTTTAAACTGCTCACCATATTCTTCTCACTAAAGGATATATGGCTACTGGAGCCAGGTAGCAGGTAGCAGGTAGTAGGTAGCAGGTAGAAGGTAGTAGGTAGAATTAGTTGGGTGTACAGGGTTTGGTGGGGCACAGTCTGGTGGTGGTGTTGAATCGAGGAGACAGTGGAGGATGAGGTGGTCCATTGGCGCCCCTCAGAGGTGTGATCCGTGTCATCGATGCAGGACTACGGAACCACAGAGTGCAGCAGCCCTTGGCAACGGCTGTCTTGACATAAACCCACAACCTCACTAAAACCAAAACACACACCTGCCAAGGTAGGGACACACACACTTTCTGAAGTTTCAACACCAGAACTGCAGTGCATTCTACTACTACTGCTTCACAGTCGGCTCTTAAATTAAACAGGTTCACTGTCTGGTACTGCGGAAGGAAACGATGTATACTGGGATTTCAACCTTATATAAAAGGCATTATGAGGATGAAATTAAGGAAAACTCATTTCTAGCCAATGTGTTTTTTGTTTTCACTGTGCATTCACTTGTTTTTTGCTTTAATCAAATCAATGTTTTAAAGAAAATGTAAAGAGTTAATTACATGCGTGATTACCCGACAGTACTGGATTTCAATGGAAGATAAGTTTTATGTCTAATACTAACGTAATGTATGGAATAATTTTTGTTTATGTTTGTTCTGTTGTCTTTCTGAATGCAATGAACAGGTGCGTGAACAGGTGTCTTTTCATTAAAAAAACTTTTTACTCATTTGCTGGACAATTGTTCTCTGTCCTCATCCTTTACAGGAAGTGACCGCTGATCTTGAAGGCGCTGCTCCGCCTGAAATCCTTAAAGAGAGGAAGCTTTAAGGAGGACAGACAAACAGAAACACTGACACGTCAACATGCATAAACACGCACACATGACCATGGAGGAAGAGAACCTGCAGTGAAGAGTGATCACATGGAGAGTGAATCGTACTGAGCAGCCCTCTGTGAGGCTTTATGATTGGTGAAGTAATAACCAGCAGACCTGCTGTATATTTTTTGCACTGTACAAAACTATGTAATGTATGGACTCTGGCTTGAACACCAGAGATTCACACTGATATCCCAAGTGCAACTTAGCTCATCCCAAAGCAAGCACAAGTCAGTCATGCACAAGGGGAACACACCTGGAAAGTCAATGGTTTTTACAGTGTCTTTTGAAAACATACATTTTATCCATTGTATGCTTTTTCCATGTCTCGTTATTGCAATGCAACTGCCACTTTAGTGACATCTCTAACTAAATTCAACTTTTAACTGAGTAGTTTCCTAGGTCCCCCTCTGGTAGGTGTTAATGTAGTGTTCTATGCATCTAATGAGCAATATATGTGTTTCCTAATATTGGACCAAAGCTGTCTCAATCATCTCAAGCTGAAGACATTCATTTTAATGTTCTGTTTTTAGAGTATACATGTTAAATGCAGACAAATAACTGAGACATGTTTTCCTGTCATGGCAGTCAGGTTAGATCCTCTCTGCCTGCCATTCAGGATCACATGGAAGTGTTAATTCTGAATACTGCTGATTGGTTGATGCTGTGCATCTGAGTACACTTTTGAAGGTCAGTTTTGTCCTCGTTTTACTGTAAATGATATCTGCGAGACATTAATAACTTATAAATATCTGGCTCAGTGAGAGCATCTGAAACATTAAGAATGTCAGCACATGAAACATGAAGGATGAGGCTAATCTATCTACTGCAGTTTGCACAAGACAATGTTTTATGTATAATACTCTTAACTTGTAGATGTGTTACTGAGAAATGTAGTTCAAGCTGTGTAACCAGTGTTTATACAGCCTGTCATTACCATGTTTTGCTTGATGTGACTAGTTTTCTTTTCCTATTGTATGATTGTTATGTGATTTTGAGAGCTGCTATTTCTTTCCTTTCAGTTGGAACTTTCAGGACACTTAACAGTGCTGTGAAAAGTAGCGCTTTCTATGACACTTAAGAAATACGAGAATTAATCAATTAAAAACATGAGTGGACTCAATGGAGTATGTTTTGTTCGCTATCTAATTGAATAACAGTGTTACTGTATGTGTGTTTGGATAAAATAAGGAGCAAGAGAATTTATTTTTCTGTGTACCTTAACAAATCTCACGTAGAACAATGTGCTCATGTTTTCAGCATTTGAATTCAGCAGTTTCACCTTTTACTGGGATCACAGCAGTTACTACAAAATTAACAAAATGAAACCTCCATGCATTATTAACTTGAAAATGAACTATGAACCAGCACATGTTGATCACTGTTCAAACCTTTTTTTGATTGCACTTTCAACTGTAAAATTTCAGTTTAAAAATATGAAATACAGCCCACATACAGATGTATGAGGTGTTTCAGTAGGAAATTAATTTAAATCTAGATCTCATGTTCTTCCAAGGCAAGAAGAAGCACACTGGGACCAGTTTCTTGTGTGTCTGGTGGTCACTGAGGAGGTGGGTTCAATGGACTGAAAGAAAATCTTAACTGCCGGGATTCAGTTACGCTTCTTCTGTCGTGCTCCGACTTCCTCTTGTGTCTCTGGAATACACTGGAATCCAATCAGCATTCCCATGATAGAAAAACCTAGCAACACACATGGAAATGTTATCATGATGTTTTAAACAAAGTTTTAATACCTTAATCACTTAAGGGGAAATGTAAATATATTTCCCACCACTCCTTTAGCTTTAGTCCACACTCACTTGCCACAATGAGAGGTGCCATGACCCCGATAGTCAGAGGTGCAGTTTTGTAGATGAAGGCTTCAGAAAGAAAGTGGCCCAACGCCAGCACAAATGTCCACAAGGTGATGTGATACAGCCTGCAGGAGCCATAATGACATACAGTAAGAACATATGAAGACTGCCCATAGAAACAAGGCGCAGGAAGTGAGAGGCTGTCTTACGTTCTGTTCTGGATATCAATGGCACAGGCGCAGCGGATGATCGAAGATAGTAGTGTCCAAATACCAAATGTTCGAGCTTGGAGACCGTTCACTAAGGAAACAGGAAGAAATGGAAAAATCTGGAATACAGGGGGAAAAAAATATGATATAGCCATCTGTATCACCCATGTCTGTTATCAATAGAGAACCAGAACAGTGTAAATCTGCCTAAACTCAGTTTATTTACAAAGTTTCGATAAGAGCCTGACTGATAAATAGGCTAGGCTTATCACACTCACACACTATATAGATATCAGTTTATATGTCGGCTGATAAGTAATAAGAAATGTAAGTGCTGAAATGTCAAACATGTTATGTTTGGGGTAATTTAGATACAGTGTCACCTATGTTGTCCAGCACTGACATGTTTATTTTCTTAACTGTAGAATGTCCTGTTTAATCAATATTGAATGTATTCTTACCTGTGCTCATCAGCCACTATTGATTACCTTTATTAGTCTAGTTTAGTGTTTAGTCACAAATACTAGTACTGACCCAAAAAATCCAGTATCAGTGTGGCTCTAATATTGAAGCCTGTTAACAGTTGGTATTGATTGTTTACATAAAAACGAGACCATGGGGTTGCTTTTTGCCAAGCTGTCTACGTTTGTTTGGAGTTTAGATTGTCCTCATAGTATGATTGCTGTGTGTGATTATAGTAGATACAAATGTCAGATACATTTTTCTATTCAATCATTTCATAAATGTAAATAGGAATCATATCACACATGTAACACCTGGCAACACCAACATCATGCTCACTTGAGTTGTCAAACTGTATTGCCATTACGCTTTGTCAGTCAGACCTAGCTTGCTCACCAAACTCTGGTGTGCCCGTGTAGAGCTTCTCCGACAAAAAACTATGATCTCTGAAACTCTGCACGGTGTTTCCCATCGCGATGACAGACACCATCACCAGCCAGCTCCGCAGGACGTTCAGGAAGCGACTCATCTTCTCCGGCTGTTGGACGCACCTGTAAGAGAGGGAAAGTCTGTTCTGTGCAGGATAAACAACTTCAAACTGAAGGCCAGTGCAAGTGCAGCTAGCTGATTCTGTTAAATACAGAATAACAGATGTATGCTCTATCTTTCCTGACTAACACATTACAGGGAGACTGCAGTCTATTACCTAGCAAGTGATATTCTGCAATAACTAACGTGACATAACAGGCTAACGTTGCTGTAACCTGGTTGACACAATTAATAAGCCTATTATGATTTAAAAAAAAAACATAATTACCTGTCAGCGTCTGTCAAACTACAATGTGAACATGTTATTGAGAGTAAAAAAGAGAGGACTCCATATGAATCAATAAAGTGAGACTTAAGTCAACCTAGTATGGTGTTATATTTACAATGGCAAGTCTGTCAATCTTGGGCTGTGGAGTTGACCAATAACAGAGTTTAAGAAATGGCTCCATCCAATCATACCATTCATATGATTGGTCCATACGAGCGTAAAGGTTCTGCCTACTTTCATCGTGAGCCAATAGCCATTGACAAATCCAGTCACCTGTAGATGTAGGCTAGGCTGCGTTCACACAAAGAGTAGATGTAGAGCGAGAGAACACTCTGCGGTGACTTGTGTCTTTGTTTAATCTGCTGCAGTAGGAGTGGACGCGAAGGAACATTTTCGGCTAAAATATTTTGTCCAATCCGTACAATGAGCTCTAAGTTATTACACGGGTACAATTCAGGAAGGTTGTCAATGCAATTTTATTTTAGCAAAATTTCTATGTCTCATACGTTGTCGTATAAACACCCTATGCAGTCGAAAAACACACACATGCAGTTATGTTTTGTGAGCTATGCATTAACGTTAGACTGCTCCGTTACTTTTAGCCCTAATTGAATGGATTGCATATCTTCATTATTCTACGACTGCAGTGCTATTTGGGAACAACTGCCATTTTAGACTGAGAACTCGTTTGACTGTAACACCCGCCGCTCGTCTCGCCGCCACCGTCGTCTAGACTGTATAAAAACCCACCAGTGGATGGATGCAGGGTAAAAAATATGGTCACGGGAACAAATAACTATTGTCCGCGATTGCGCATGCTCTTTAATCTGTTGCTACTCAGTTGTTGTAGTTACCAGGAAGATTAACCGCGATGATCAACTGGCCCTGGTGATACCAGCTAGCCGTTAGCAGGCTCTCAGAAATAAAGGCAAGTTTATCTTGGTGTGTGTTTGTATGGCGTTATAAAAACGTCAACTTAAGGGGTCTCAGATTTCAGATTTCACCTGGCTAGCTTCCCATACCTAAAGTAACATGTCAGTAAGCCTTATTTAGCTAACGCTTGTTGTTCTGTCTGTCTTTAGTTTAATCTTGACGTCTTCTGTCTAACGTAAATAGAAATATAGCGTCCACTACAGGGAACTTAGAGCTACAAAGCAGCTGTTCTCGGCTAACTGTGGGCTAACGTTAAATGTAAAGCACTGTTTCAAGACTGTACGAATGTTAAGTTACATAATTTGTTATCGAGTCTTAGTAACGTGGTTATTAATATACTATTCTATATAACGTTAAATGGACTGGCGTTGATTGGAGATGAGCTGAGCTACTCATCTGTTTTTTTTTGGTAGGTGCCATGGTAAAACCTAGACACCTGATCCCAGGAAGATTTCACCGGGCGGCTCGTCCCCTTTTACTGTAAGATGCCAGCTGTGATCCGGGATAAGGAGGACTCTGAATCCTCCTCAGATGACGAGCAAGAGTAAGTATTGCTCAAAATGCTCTGTCTACATCACATCATGGTGACTGTGGTCTACTACCGCCAGCATCAGAAACAAAGGAATAAAACACGTCATCCTACACTCACTACCATTAATATAATCATTGTCCCCTAATCTTGAAGTTAACTAAGGAAAGCCCCATCTCTAATCTCCATTTCTTTTTGTTGTTGGGATGTTTATGTTGCCTTTGTTCAAGTCAAGTCAGTTTAATTTAGCCCAGTATATCAGAAATCACAAATCTGAGTCTGTCCATAGACCAGTAATTCTGATAACCTTTAACACTTTGTTGTACTCACCCAAATGCAAAATCACCTCAATGTTAATTAGCCATTAAATAACATGCCTGTGCAAAGCGCGAACCCATAAATGACATCCTTAACCAGATTTGTTCATTCTTGTGCTTTACATTACCTATTTATTTATGCCTATTTTTTATACTTTATCAGTTTTGTTTTATTTTTTTCACATGCAGTTTTGTGAGAGTATTTTCTCTTTCAAAACAGTTATAAACTGGACAGAAGCTATTTCTCACAGTCCCTGCAGCTTGTGGCTGTCTGAATTTAGCAGGTCTCTTTTAGGGCCGGATAGGTCCTAAGCCTACTAGTCCTTCTGGAATACCTCACAAGATCGCCCTCTAAATACAGTATTAATGTGACACCGATTTGACGAAAAGCATTGTTAATTTTTTTTCGGCTCCAACAAAGTCTTTCTCTTTGGAACTTGCCATAGTTTATTGAATGTGTAAAGCAATCTATGCAGGTTTACTGAAGAAGTCCTGAGCCCTGTTTAATCATTCATGCCAAGAAACATTTAGAGAAAATTAAGGCTTCAGGTTCATTTTGCATAATTGATGAAATTTTAACTGCATGAGAGAGAAGGGCATCTAGCTCTGGATCATAGCTGCAACAGTTGGTCTATGCTATCTTGTCTCTGCCAACTAATTCCCTCGTAAGCTATACTTAACTTAGTCATACCTTACTGAGAGCCACTGGCTTGCTTTTAGGCTAATTTCCATCTCCTGAATTAGTTTTGATTGCTTACTGTTAGGGTTTAACCTCCAGGTGACCCGTGCTGTTACCAATGGGGCTTTTATACACTGAGATTATACCAGAGCAGTGAAGACATAAGAGTATCAAAAAACCCTGTCTACTCACACACTTGTGCTACTACAGTAAAACATTTTGATTTCCAAACAAGCATCGCCTGCACATTTGATTTCAGCCTATTACATTCCTTTTGCTCTAGTCTTACTTGAATTAGTTGACATTTACATGGTGTAGAAGTTTATGTCAACAGACAACCCTAAATAATACAAAGGAAACAAACAAAATATAGCATTACAGGTAATAGTAGTCTTGATGGTGGTTTATTTTCAAAAGAAACAACAGGTTTAAATATTAATTATGACACTACCTTGTATAAGGGTTTGCAACAAAGCCATTGCACAGCGGGAAAGATATCTGCCGTATTGTCCGACATACCTGGATACTTAAGCTAAGGGCAGCCAATTGTTTACATGCCTCTCCTCCTTATCTAGACCAACCATGCCTGATTGAGTTGTACTCCATCATCATGCTGCCTTATCTTATTTTGAGATGATAAGCAGGCTGTGTCTGGTACTATCAGATAGTCCGCAGTTTTACAAGTGTGTTTGTTAGTATAATACATGGGTTTGTTATTGCCCAGCGCCTCCTGAAACTGTGTGTGGTTCTGTCTCTATCTGCCTGACTGAAACAAACACCATGTCAGGATACATTCCCTCAGCATTAGTCAAACTACCCATATCACCTGGGAGTGAACGCCAAAGATTTTGGGCTGTGAATCTCTGTGATATTGTTACAAAGTTTTCCTTGGGGTGAAATATTAACTGTGACAGTGTGTCATCTAATTGTTTTTCCACTAGAGACCATCCCTGCATTGCCTGGAGCGGCCTTAGCAAGACCATCCCAGTTCTTTTGTTTTTCCCCGAAGCTGCTGTTTCAAAAGATGGGAATATCTGTTGTATTGGAGGTACACTACAATTTGCTGAAGCTACAAAATGACTACAAATTTGCAGCTCCCAATAAGTTGGATACTGAGTATATTTTCTTGTCCTGTGTGTTTCATTTGCTCAGAACGATATAAATTGGCCTTCAAGATTGTGCGCACAGAGAGCCGCCTGGTACGAGGAATACTCACCAATCACGGATTCCATGAGGTAATGTTCTCCACTGCATCGTGCAAATTTAAAAGATTAGCCTAAATCTTGCAAAAATGCATATTTTTTAAAGCCGCACATGCTATTTATGTACCTCTCTGATGTGTAGGATAAGGGATAGTAGGGCTGTCTTTATTTCCTTTGACTGATAATGCCGATAATGACAAAGCCCGGGAATGCACTGATGGAAAAAACCCACAAAACAAATGACCTCAAGAGCATTAATCCTGTTTCATGAGGGCACACAATTCCCATTATTGCTCTCTCCAAGCAGTTACAATTAATTCCCTTTTTATTTCATTTCAATGCTTCTTGACTCCCGCTAACCCATCATCAAAGGCAGACGAGTGTCTACCACAGCTGCGACAGAGCCAGACTTTAATAAGACTTTATTGCAAACATCTGGCTCTCCCCTAGACACTGAGCGGCCATGTGAATCCTGCCTCCTAACGAATTGTTGGAGTAAAACAAAACAAAACAGATAAAATAATATGAGAGTGACGAAAATCTGCTGGCCTTCATTTTGAGATAATTTCTAAAGAGCAGGCTGTGTTTCTCCAGTTTAGTGACAGAGTGTCCGATCTGCTTCTTAGATTCAATTTAACCGAGCAGTATGAGCAGCAATGGTTGTACTTGGTTTTACCGCTTTTTTTTTCAATGATCCCGTCACAGAGGTTGTTTGTTCTGTGTGTTCTGAATCTAAAATATTTGAAACAGGTTGTCAGTTGAAGTCAGGCCTTCTGTCTGTTTTTCAGGTTCACCCAAATAGTATTGACTTTAACCTCATGTGGACAGGATCTCACCTCAAGCCTTACGTACTGCGGAGTCTTCAAGACTTCCAGAAGGTCAACCACTTTCCCAGGTATAATAGAGTGCTCAAATGCATGAAAGTATTTTTCTGTGTTATAAATATCGCCACAGAGCCCGTCAGTTCAGGCAACGTGTTTGTTCTTGGCTTCCACTGTAAAGTGCGTTTAGTTTGGCCCGGTACCTCTCTGAAACATGAAATGAATCATACTGTCAGGCAGAGGGCGATCTATTGCTGTAATGCATGCATGTATTTTGGTTCTGTCAGTGTGAAAGCTGTGGAGTGGGTTTTAAAACTGGAGGTACTGCTCATTTCCAGGTCATATGAATTGACGCGCAAAGACCGCCTGTATAAAAACATCCAGCGAATGCAGCAGACTCATGGCTTCAAAAACTTCCATATCGTTCCTCAGACCTTTGTGCTTCCGTCTGAGTTCCAGGAATTCTGCAGTAAGACACCTCTCCCCTCGCCCTGTTTGTCAAAGTATACCTCTCTTTATGATGTTTGTTTGCAATCTTTGTAAATATACATTTTTCTTTCCGTCTGCCTCAATCTCAGATTGTTTTGCCAAGGACAAGGGCCCATGGATTATTAAACCAGTAGCGTCTTCAAGAGGCCGAGGCATCTACTTGGTCAGCAATGTGAGTGATGTTTGCCCACTGTGCGAGCTGTTACTTTCTAATACAGTGATTCCCAACCCTTTTGGTTTGTGACTCCGTAAACTGAAGCAATGTCCACCCGTGACACCTCAGCACACTTTATGTCCTCAGTGTAGATACAGGTTGTGAGCAGTTTCACCTCCTGATTTGGAGGATTTTTAGTGACCTGAAGAGGAGAGCTGCACCTTATTATATTCATGTTCCAGAACAGTCTAAAAACAAGATATTCTGAGATATTTTGTGATAAGAATTAATTCAGTTGAAATTTTGTTATTTTATTCCTGACCTTTTTTTTCTTATCGCTTAAATCGTATGCCTTAAATCTTGCCGTTGGGAACAACTGCTCTATTACCACCTTTCTGTCTAGGGGGAAGTGAATAGGCCAACATATGTTTGTATAGAAAGGGAAATTGGTTCACTTAAAAATCGTGTTTCTTGTATGCTTTTCGTTTCTTACTGTGTTTATAGCAGGTAAAACAGCACAGAGTCATGGGATCTGTATGAGCAAAGCTTTGTGTTAAAGGAATAGCTTGCAGTACTTGCTTTCTTGCTGAGAGGTGAGAAGATCGGGACCACCGCTAACTCTGTAGCATAATCTTTATGCTAAGCTAATCTAACCAAATATTAACAACAGTGTCAATCAGCCTTTTTCCTCCTGATTTACGTGTTAACACAGATTCACATTAACAGCAAACCTAGTGGGAGATAAGTGTAAGCATACTGACTTAAAAAGAACTGTGTGTGAACTGAAACAGTCACTTGGCCCGATGTTGTATGTCAGTGGGGGTGTGGGCTGGGGGCGTGTGTACAGATACAGCTGTCTCTGAAATACTGTAAGTATCAACCAGTGTTTCAGACATTAATAAGCTTTGTGGAGTAAATCACACTCTTCCAAAGGCCTGGGCGTTTGGAGCAGCTCAACAAGGTTCTCACTGTTGGAAAACATATGCACCATCCTTCTTCTTCTCAGGCATTTTTATGAAACAGTGGAAAGAATGTCGGAGCGATATTTGGAGAGAAGAAAGAAATACGTTCACTTTTTTGGTTCAGGTTTTCTCTGAACTGGAGCCAGCGCTGAGGTTACCCCTGCTTGCCCCCACCCTCCCCCGTCCCATCTCCTCTCAACTTCGCCACCTGCAACACATTTCAACCTCATAAATGACCCATCTCCCACCACCAGATTGGGTTTTTATAGGCTGTTATTTAACGCTGACCTGCTATGGCCGGTGTCATTGCAGCCTCCAACATTTCTTGCTCCAATGATTCTTTGATGTTAATGGTTAACAGCAGTGTCACGTCATCTATTTGGAATTCAGTATCTAATGCTGTTGCGCATGAATTAATATATGGTGAAGTGCTGCGAAACACAAAGAAATGATGCATTTGCCATTGAAATGCTAGTCATACATATTTCCTTTTTTGTGTGTCATCTGCAGCCAAATCAGATTTCAATGGATGAAAACATCTTGGTGTCACGTTATATTAATAACCCACTACTGATTGATGGTGAGTTCCTTTTTGACACCTAATTGCTACAGACACAGCTTCATTTGTAAGCATTGCTTTGGCTCTCTGAGTAATCTGTGTGAATTACCTTATTTCTTTTTTTTTTGTTTACAGAGTTCAAGTTTGATGTGCGGCTGTACGTGTTGGTCACTTCATACGATCCACTCCTCATCTATGTGTATGAGGAGGGCCTGGCCAGGTGAGCCATGTGTGTGTTTGGTTTTTCTTTTGCATTGTTTGTGACATTGTTGGGATAATGAGCACCTGACACTACAGCGATCACCGATCTTCTTGGGGGCTTAACAACTTTTACACGCTACAAACTAGCACTCAATATAGTATGTACTTCTGCCACTGCAGAGTGTTACAATGTTTAAAGCTGTTGCCTCCATAATGGTTTAATCAGGTTCGACTTCTGACAAAATAAGATATAAATAACATGTGAAGAGTGTGAAGAGTAATTAAGTTCAGTATTAGAATAGGGCTGAACAATTAATCAAAATCGCAATCAGCCTACTGCAATTTTCAAATCGCAGGAGGTGTAATATTTGTTAAAAGTGAAATGTTTGTCAAAATACCATTTAAAATTAAATATTGCCGTGCTGCAGAGATGTTCTGGCCTACACATCATAATACAGGCTTAAGAAATCATCTTTGTTTGGTACAGATCCTTGCAAAATCACACTATAATCATTTAAATATGTTTTTCAATAAACATGAGAATAATTATGTGAACAGGACCATTCCCTCTAATATTGCAAATTGTATCGCAATTGCAATTTCAGTCAAAATAATAGCAATTAGAAATTTTTTTTTTTTAATTTTCAGCTCTTATTGAGAAAAGCATTCACCAATTGACTGCATATGTTTTTGTTTATTTATTTATTTTTTTACACATGAATAGTTAATAAAATATACTGTTGTTTATCATCAGTAAACATGCTGTCCGTCCTTAAGGCTTGCAGTAGATTTTCAGTGGTGTGGTGTAGACACCGCCAGGTTCATGCTCTGGAGGCACACTGGTACTCACTCAATGCCCAGAAGAGGGCAGCCTTAACTTTTCAGACCAACTGCTGCGTAGTGTGTGTTGTGGTGGCAACTCTGAAACAAAGCACTCTATTGTTCCAGTTGAAGGATGTGCATCATCAAAAGTTGCTGATATTATCTTATATTTTATATAGCACGGATAATTTATGAACCCAAGAAGCGGCTATTGTCAGGCACACGTAGGTCAGGAGAGAGTAGATGATTTATGGAGCCACTGGCTCTTCGCACTGGTCTTAGAGGGTTGCATGCTGGAAAAAAAGAGTGCCACCGCCCTCTTGTTTGCTGGCTTGATTATCAAACGTGAGCAATAAATCATGGCCAAATTCTGAATCCCACTTTTATCTCTTGACATTCCTTTGGGTTGTGCTGGTATTCAGGTACACAGTGCGTTCCAAGGAATTCTCATTATTGCACATGCGGCATCCAATCCTCTCAAACACTGCCAGAAACTAATCTCTCTCCAGAGTGCCCCTATCATTCAGTCAAGTGTCAGCCTTATGAATGTGGTCATTATCACAGATAGATAGGTAGTGAAACTGTTGGATGACAAGTCGTGTTATTTTTTCCCTTGTACAAATAAACGCCGTCTCTCTGTCTACAGATTTGCCACAGTCAAGTACGACCTGACTTCAAAGAACATAAAGAACACATTCATGCATCTCACTAACTACAGCGTGAACAAAAAGAGCAGCGATTATGTCAGGTAACTTTCATCAGCGATGAACATACATTGAATGGGGAGCTGTTATGCGAAGCCCGACGTACTCATCCATTTATTATAACTTGAGTGTTTGAAGAGCATTTCTTCCTTTTCAGTTGCGATGACCCTGAAGTTGAGGATTATGGGAACAAGTGGAGTATGAGCGCAGTGTTGAGGTATTTGAAGCAGGAGGGGAAGGACACCACATGTGAGTTGAACCTTTGTTTTCTTCCCTTTCTCCTCCTTTTCATCTTTTCCTTTTTGTTTGAGTAAAATATGCCCGGTTTGCAGTTGCATTTCTGAACCCCTGTTCAATTTGTTTCCATCGGATTCTAACAAAAACTGTCTTATCAAGTAACCAAAACAAAATAACTCTTGAGTGCTGCAGAAAAATAATTGCTTAATTTTGTCTATTCCAGTGCTGATGAGACAGGTGGAGGACCTCATCATCAAAGCTGTACTGAGTGCTGAACTACAGATAGCCACCGCCTGCAAGATGTTTGTTCCGCACAAGACAAATTGCTTTGGTAATCGTTTCATATTCTTCTTAAAAACGGTTTTGACCATACTGTAAGTAAATCAATCTAGTCCACCAAAGTTTAACAGCTTTACACCTGCACTGATCTAAATGTTGGTGGCTAGTTTGAAGGTGAAGTACATCAACAGTGAAACAAGCGGTCAAGGGAAAAAAAAAGTTTGGATATTGCAGCGTCACAAGAATTTCCTTTAGAATGAAATCTGAACAAATTCCCTTTTTTGCTCACAGTGCAGATGCATTCACACGCACTTACGACCACACCCCTAACATTTCCTTTCAGTTTCATATTCATTGTGCAGCAGTTCCTCTATGATATTTCTCCACTGAGCCCCTCCTGCCTATTGCTGTCCCTCTGACAGGCTGCCGGTTCGTGGAGGGCCAATTGACTGAAGCAGGAATTTGCTTCCTCCTCTCTGTTGCCATTCAGGTCTAACTGATTTAGGCTGACTGTTTTCTTGGCTGCTCCTGCCTAGGAGCGGGCTCGTGTGAACTCCATTTTGGAGCCATTACCCATGTTAGTGTTGGCACTAATTGTCTGCGCACTCTCCCTCTGTCTGGCAGTCTCTCTGAGATTTGGGGTTTGAAAGTGAGCACATTGGCCAAGCCTCCCTCAGCACTGCTGTCTCTTTTTCACTCTCTTTTTCTTCTTCTCTCTCTGTTTCTGTTTGTTTATAATTCCCCCTCTCCTGCTCACACTCTTTTTCACCTCACAGATGCTAGAAAAATAAAGGGCTTTGCAGTTGTGACAGGCTTCTGTAGACATAATAGCCCCTCTGATTGGTGGTTGTTTGGGCTGTTATTGGGCGTGTAGCATCATGGACAGACAGTCGCCTGCATAAAGATGCTATCTGCACCCTGAGCATCGCTGCTAGGTTGAAAAAGCACATTTGCCCAGGGTGTGAATGGTGACCATGCAGGTATTTACAGGGAAGTGTGGCTTACCAAGACTCAACCTGGCTCTCATACACACTTGATAGACATGAATAAATGACATATCTTTGGTGTGAGAGGGACAATCAGGAATGGAAAAACAAGTTTGCTCTTATTCTCATTCATTTATTCAGTCGGTGAGCCAGGAATATTTGTTTATATACATCCCCATATCCCAATGATGATAAATGCTTTATGGAAGTGATGCAAATTTACATACTACATTGCACTATACTTTATTTACATTCCTTTGCATATATAAAGAAAACTCTGCTCCTGCATAAAAAAATCACCTGATATTTTTTTGGTATAGTATATTGAAATATTATACATAAGCCTATAGAGACCTGTATAGACATAGATACTACAGCGATGTCATTGTGTAGTACAAAAGCAATTAGGTTCTACACCTTGTACTGAGATACATAATACACTGTGGTCTGATGTGAACATGCCCATTACCCTACTTCAGCTGTATCAGTTTACTATTGAATTTAGTGTAATTTTGTTGTCTTCAGATGGCCCCGAGCGAGTAAATTGCAGCATTCATAGTCTGTCTACAGGATTAAGTTTCTGAAGAGAGACACTGATGATTCCAGAGGACCACCCTCCTCCTCTCTCTGTTGATCTGTCTCTCACAGTGTGGTCATGTTGCATGCAAACTCCCTGTGCGTGTGTGAGTATGTATGTACAGAGACATGTAGGAACCAGTGTAAAGTGTGAGTTTTACAAACACACAGGTCTGTCTAAGCTTCAGGGAGCCCTGTCTAGTATTTCTTGTCTCTTACATAAAACCCACCCAAACCACCAAGGAGTCATGTTCAGTCAGCAGTTGGCTTTCGTCTCTTCTTGCACTTACTACTTTCCCACTCCTTCTGCAACCTACATTACACCATGCATTCATCCTGGTCCTCGGCAGCTGCCTGTAATAGTAAACAGGTACAGCATCAGAATGCAGGGCAGCGAATACATGCGTGTTAGGGCAGTGAATGTGCCGATAAAAGCAGCCATTGTTTAGAGTTTTTATACGGTCTCTGGCTTGTCTGGAAGGGAGCCATGCAAGATCATGAAGCACATTATAATCTTAATTTACTGCAAATTGTTCCCTGCCATTTTAATGCCTATTAATGACTTTTAATACAATGTTTATTGTTTTCAAATGGGATTTCTTCTCTTTGCTCAAATTGCACATCCGTATCTAAATGGGCACACTGTAACAAAATCTTTTTATAGCTCCGTAATATTTCACGTGGGAAGAAATAAAAACAACAGATTTTTCATTTTACAGTACATTGGTAAGAAGTGTGTGTGTGTGTGTGTGTGTGTGTGTGTGTCTGTGGGGAAAAAATGCCACCCATGCAGCTCCTTACCGCTGCTGTGTGATTAATGGACAGGCTTTTTGCTGAGGGATGCTGATTACGAGATGTTTTGACTAAGATCTGATTAGCCAAGCCAAAGGCCTATTTTATTACACACAAAACATTCCACTTACTGGTCCTGTGTTCCACTGAACGTCCCTCATTAAGTGCTGAGTGTGGTTGGATCCCCCGTCTGTGAACCACTCTCCCTGTTTTACATTTGTCAGATACTCCCACACTGCAGCACAGTGTTGGTATGCCTGTGATGACAGTGTGGCTGCTGTATAATTCAAAATCTTTTTAAGAGTGATTAATGGGTTGGGCCCCGCTATCATAATAAGGCTATAGAGTGTTAACTGTAACTTTAATTTGTTGTCCTCAGAATGTTTTCATGGTTGTGGCTCCAAGCTGCTCCACTGTTCTCCCTGTGACAGCAGTGGAACAGTTCAGCGGCAATAATTTGTCTCAGAATGATGCAAGAGTAATTCAATTGTCCTCGCCTATGAAGAAAACACACATAAAGGAAATACTTTATGTTGCTGTTGTTGTTATGGGCCAACAGGCTGCATGGCCAGGGTGGGTAGATTATTGTTTTTGGGCGTTTGTCTCTTGTGGTAAAGCTTCCAGCAGCGCCCATCCAGTAATAAAAAAAAGTGCTCTTCATCATCCCTTTTCTGTGTCACATTTTTCTCCCCCTCCCTCTTTAACGGGTGTGATGTGGATGTTCGCTGCCTCTCCTCTCCTTGTCTGTGATGCTTGTTGTGGGCTCTCTGCGGGCACATTTAACAGCACCCGGCAGCAGTCAAGCCATACAACAAACGTGTCTAGCAGCGAGCGGCTCTGCAGGCTCATGGGGCAGCAGCGGCGTCTGCTCCTAATTGGGGGAAAATGCACGGCACATGGAGTCGGCTTGTCGGGGGCTGGTGAGGTGGTGTAACACCTCCCCATTTTCCCCTGTTGTTGTGGTGCCACTGGTGAGGCACTGCCGGCCCAAACCCATTTATTCCCTGAGACTAAGGCATAATGTTTTATGACACACTCACTCTCTCCATCTCATTTTTAGGCTCAATCATATGTGTGTGTTTTTATACAAAAGTGGATAGAGTGGGATAAGCCTGCGAGTGGAAAATAAAATCTTCGTGCTCTGCTTAAGCGAGTACTGCTTAGCAGTGGGGGTCCAGTCCATCCTCAGAAGTTAAAGAAGTTAAATATGGCAGTGGCAGCTTCAGTTGCAGGTCTTGGCTCAGAGATGTATGGCAAACTTTGTTCAGTTCCATCATGAAAGTACAGTTTGCACTTACACCAATTTGGACCTCATGATGCTAGCATATGTTGAGCTCCTGACCCGTGTAATATAGCCCAGTGAACAAAATCCAGTGTGCATTTTCTCCAACTTGTCTTAATACAGGAATGAAAACACAAGTAGAGAAAAAAAACATACAATGAATGTTTTCACTTCCATGAAACTGGGGGACTCACAAGAGACAGATCAAAAAAAGAACAGTCAAAATGGAAGCAGTCTGGAAAAACCCTGGATCCTACATTTCTTATAGTGCAATTCGATAGCGTATTTCGTTAGCGTCTCCACGTCTGGTAAATGCCTATGTATTTCAAACTCCGTGCCCCCATTTTGTAACACAGGCTATCTGTAAGTCTCCAAGGCCAAGCTGAGAAAATCCCCAATTAACCATTTTCATAAGCTGAGTAGTACTCCTGAGCTTGTTGTGTAAAATCAGGACTCCTTTAATTGAAAGACCAAATGCATACAACCTGCGACTAGTTAGACGCTGGATCCACACTCTGTACTGATGATAAATTAATTTAAAGATTGCAAAGTTTTAAGGTCAAGTTAAAATTGTCTTGAATTAAGGGGATTGCTGTATTAAATCTAAAATGATAAATACACTATACAATAAATAAAAACACAGTAAATAAGAACACATGTGCATACATTAGCCAGAGATAACAAGGAAATTAGTCAAAAAAGTCAAACAGTTCAAAGGCATACATCTCAAAAAGTACACACCACCAAAGATCTAACAGATGTCTTTGTCAGACATTGTCTCTACATTCTGTATGGCCCAGCTGGAGATTAGTTTTACAGATAACTACAATAAATAATGCACAGCCTAATAAACGTAACTGATCATGTTAAACTAGAATTGCCCAGCCTACCATTATTCATCCAAGTGCAATATCAAGCAATTGCTTGCTGTCACACTGGCTTTTGTATGCTTAACACTGGCACTGACCTAAGATGCCTGAACAAACAGTGCTGGTTATGGCAGCTTTGAAACCCCCATCCCCCTGGCCTATTCTCAACACAGTCTTTTCTTTTGAAGTGCCATTAGAAGGATTTTTCCCCTTTCTCTATGGCTAGGCTTTGCCCTATCCCTGTAAAATACTGTGGTTTTCCCTGCACGCTGCTGCTGGGGCCGGCGGGTCCTTGGCTTATAGGGTGACACTCCCCAGAGCAGAGTGAGGGCTGTCATGGGGCACATAGGCCAACCTCTGTCGCAGTGAGCAATATATCACTCAGTGAAACAAGAGGGAAACTTTGGCCAGAATAGATGAATTTTTGATCAGGGGAACTTTCTGACCATTTTGTAAAAAGCTTTTATTCTGTCACTCAGTGCTAAGCTGTTACTGGAATGAAATATATACAGTATATAGCTTAAAGCTCTCTAATTCCCCGGTTTCTGCCACTTGGGACACACTGTCAAATTTCCAGCTTTGTACTTCTTGTTCATATTTTATTGCCGAGTTGGACAAGATACTAACTGTAGAATGGGGCTGAAGCTTATTCTGCTACCAATTAGAGAGCCGTTCTTCTTGCTAATAAGTAGTGACAATATGTAGACTGCTTAACATTTCCTGTCATGAGAAAATTATCTACTGTATTTATGAAAATATTCACAGCCACAGCGTGATTTTGATCTACCGTCTTACGTAAGCAACTTCATGACAGATGAAATGTGTATATACTTAGTTAATGCAATTGAGCCAATCCCTCAGTAGCAGACTTTGGTGAATGTTTCTCTCTTGAGTGATTGGGTATATAACATGCGTGTAATCAGTAGCAGAAAAGCAGAGGCCATGTTGCCAAATGCCACAAAATGGGGGCTATGATAAAACTCTTGTGACTTTGATAGCCTTCATCCTTTATTTTTGGTGAGCAAAGTTTCTAATTCTGCTCCTCTCTGCTGACTTCCCAGTCTGTGGTGAAAACCGCTTGATTTATGTTGTGTTTCCCTCTGTAGAACTGTATGGTTTTGATGTGCTCATTGACTCCAACCTCAAACCCTGGTTGTTAGAGGTGAACCTTTCTCCCTCCCTGGCCTGGTGAGTGACACTGTGTTGATCGTTTGATTCTTTATTTTGTTGTTTCAGGAGAATCTCTTACTGAAACTATGTATCTTTTTATGACAGCTGCCTTATTTAGCTCTGCCCCTGTGCATGTGTATTTTGTAATCTTTGTTATTTGTTCTTTTTTTTTCTCAAATCGACTAATTTACAGTGATGCGCCCTTGGATCTGAAGATAAAGGCCAGCATGATTGCGGACATGTTTTCACTTGTGGGTGAGTGCATGCTGAAACAATGATTAAATGCAACTTCCATTTGATTCCAAAGCTTTTCCACCAGTGATTGCACTTCATAGACATTCAGTTTGTATAAATTCACTAATTACAGCTAGGTATTTAAATCCATAATACTCGTATATTAAATGCTGGTGAAATAAAGTACACCAAATAAGTAGAAACCTTAAAGATCTAAGAACAGAAGCCTTCCATAGTTTAAGTTATGTTATTAAACAACACATAAATAACAGAGGAGGAAAAACGTAAATACAGCACATTAAAAGTCATATAAAAATATTAGGATAACAGATTTGTATTACTGAGGCTTACTAAGAACATTTAAAATATTCCATCAACAACAATTAAAAATGCAGAATTTAGCTGGAATGTCTGGTTTTCAACAGGAGTCAGTCCTTTTTTGGTAACAGAGGGTCAGTCATATTCAGAGCTTGAAAACAAATCTATACTGACTATCAAGATGTTCTTAGATAATTTGGATTAATCATACTTTTGAATGAAAAAAAGAAATAAATAATAGGTGAAATATATAATATTTTGCAGGTACATTGAGACATTATCTGTTGCAAAATGACATAATTGGGATAAAGATGTTCATTTTGGAGAAGCTAATATAAAATGAAAAGTGCTGTAATTATGCAGTATTTTTCTTTGCTAGCCTCACTCCAAAGGCATGGATGCTAGTAGTGCTTTGAAACCAGCAGTTTTCAAGCAGGTGGAGACAGCCATCTATTGTTTAATGCTTAATGTTTTCCTACATTCCACTCGTAGAGGTTGTGCAAACTGCCGAAAATAGCTGTATGGCTTCATAATGGGGGCTCCAGTGTTGAGAGAATAAACCGCAGCCTTCATTAATTAACAGTTAATGACTTGCGGACAAAAGGCCTTTGTTGTTTTGTAGTCATTAAGCGTTCTTGAGAAACTGGATCTGACATGTCAAACTAAAGCAACCTTTAGAGTCAAGACATTTAAAATGCCTGGCCCAAGGCAGAGATAAACACTGTTTACACAACAGTGTTTGTAGCATGAGATGCGTCTCTGCTATGCCGCCTCCCTCTTAATTACTGAATTCTCATGCAGCTATTAATATTTTGTGATATGTAACCCAAGGAGACTCTCATTCCCTGACCACTACCACAGAGGTGCACACATGCAGTCTGAGAGCTTGTCTTTATCCTTGTACATCTCCTTGTAGATTGCTTAACTTCACTTAATCCTCTAATTTATCCTTATTACGATTCACAGGATACAGGGAGCCTGCTGATTAGCAGGCGTCCATCTAAACTGGCACTGACCCATTAAGTCTATCTGTGGCCTAATGATATTACAGGAATTGCTGTTGTGTGTGTGTGCATATGCGTGTGTACGTTTGAGTGCACATATGCATGTGTGTCTCAGCCTAGGCCATGCTGTGGCTTGAAACCCTCCCCTCTGGCTCATTAAATGAAAGAGTAGAATCATAAATTGCCAGTTATCTTTGGACTGAGACGTTATTGCGGGTCTGGGGAAAATGAGCAGTGGCATGTAAAACATAGCACATCTATTATGTACCAAACAAACTAAGTCGCTGTTGGCTGATAACACTTGGGCTGCATCCCAGACCTGTAAATAATGATAGCATTCCATTAGCATTTATTTTCCGCCTGTTTGTAGCTGTCTGCTCCGTGTCGCCCATGTTTATAATAATTGCTGTGTTTAGGCAAGAGCATGGCAGGGCCTGGTTCTTACCTGACGGCTTGGAGGAGGTAGCACAAGTAGCCTCGAGCTCCAAGCTGTCAATAGACTCAAGTGTGACAGCAAGATACAACATAAACATATTTCTTTAACATTTCACTTTTGCCACTAGCTAGCTTTGAGGGAGTGTGTTATCAACTACCACTGAGATGTACTAAAATGTAAATGTGTGGAGCTGTACAAAACCAAAGTAGAGGATAAGAACATTCTTTCCCTGACTAAAAGTTAAAGGAACAGTTTGACATTTGGGAAATATGTGTATATACTTTCTGGCTTTGATCACAAGATGGATATCACTTTCATGTCTGTCATTAATATAAGAGGCTACATCCAGCAGTCAGTTAGCATAAAGATTGAAAAGAAGGGGAAACAGCTAGCCTGGCTCTGTCCGACTGTAACAAAATCCACCTACCACCACATCTAAAGCTCCCAAATAAACACATTTTATCTTTTATTTATTTATTTATTTTTTTAAATATGCACAAAAATATATGTTTAAAAATGATAATTTGCAGTTTTATGAGTTTCATGAGCTGTAACTTCCTAGAGTATCTGCTAGTTGTCTGGCTACTGCTCAGAGTCATCCGATGCATAACCCCTTATAAAGGAGAATTGTTGTTTTTATACTTCGGTTTTTGTACTCAACAAACAAACAAGACATGTTGATTAGTGAGCTTCAGTGAGGTTCGGGTAGCTGTTTCCACACTGTTTCCAGTCTTGATGCTTAGCTAAGCTGACCAGCTGCTGGCTGCAGCTTTATATTTAACAGACAGATGTTAAGAGTGATATCAATCTTATCATCTAACGCTTGTCAAGAAAGCAAATAAGCGTATTTCCCATAATGTTAAACTATTCCTTTAAACAAAGTCTGTGGATCACATCAGTGGGCTGTGGTTGTCTTTTACACCAGTGTGTCACTATATCAAAACATGCCTTCCTTTTCTGACAAAAAAGTTATGAAAACATATACATCATATACATATATAACATATACATATATAATGTCTT
Source organism: Micropterus dolomieu (assembly GCF_021292245.1). Classification (NCBI taxonomy): domain Eukaryota; kingdom Metazoa; phylum Chordata; class Actinopteri; order Centrarchiformes; family Centrarchidae; genus Micropterus; species Micropterus dolomieu. Next base: position 17,646,687 of record NC_060160.1, read on the forward strand.
TGAATTAGCATGATATTGTTAAAGATGTCATTGATTTATATGTAATTTATTGCCTCTGTGTCCCTCGCTCTACTTTGGCTCCTTGCACTAACATAAGGTCTGATGCAATGTATGAAGGTCATGGGAACAAGGAACATATTTAAGATGTGATGTCATTAATATACCCCTTTATGGCTCCTCTGTGTCCCCACAGGCTTTGTGTGTCAGGACCCCCTAGCGAGACAGGCCCGCTCTGACCGAGTCACCCTGGACCCCAGCCTCAAGCCCCCAGCAGCCCAAAGAACACAGGTACTGGATGCTCACACGCACACAAACACACACAGCAAAGAGCCAAGCCAAGTGTTGCACTCATTCACCCTTCCTTGTGAAACATTCCCATTCTTTTCTTCATCTCTCTGGTGCTTACAGTACATTCCTGCCACTGCCATTGAGCTCTTCTCTTACCCTCATGGAAAATTCAGTGTAATGCAAAACAACTGCTAATGTAATTACAATGTTTGAGTGACATCAGTTTGTAAGTGCTGCACTCTCTGTGGCTTATTGTTTTATCATTTCTAATCAAGTGACTAATGTTCTAATGACTAATCTCTAGGCCTTGTTGCCTAATGATGCCACAACAGCTAATGCACTTGGCTCCCTCCACTCAACTACTGCACCCAGATTTGGCGCAGGATCTGCTGGAGCGAGATTACTAAATCAGACAGATTTCGGCTCCACCTTATGTTGTGTAAAAGTCATGTTTGGACATATAGGAACAAGGTTTTATTGTTGCATGTAGACATAGCATGCATGCTGTGTCTGTATGCGGCTTGCTAAAGGTTAAACGGTAATGCAGATGCTCACTCACAACTCACTGTCTTCACCCATTGCCTCTTAGAAACCTCTTTCTGTACCGACAGCCCCAGCACACAGCAGAGTGGTGAGTTTTCCTCTGACCCAGACATATTAATCTTCTTCTGCCTTGTCCCGTTTTTGCAATTCTTTGATGGCTGTTACATTACCGGTAAGAAATTGCTTTCTGCTTCTTGCTTATTTGATTATGTGACTTTACTATTTTTCATAGTGACAGACAGATTGCGTGTATCGATTCCTAATGCTGTATTTAATACAAATCTCATTAGCAAAGTGGCCTTAGTAAGCAAGTGCTTTAAATGCCGCAGTGCACCACTTGACCCAAAACTTTGAAACTTTGTTGAACACAGTCTCAGTGACGTACCTAAAACAAGCCCAACACTAAACCAGGGCTGTCACGGAGACTGTTGAAGAACTCCAGGGGCCTTCAGAGAACCTGTCCTCATCCTTTACTCTGATTAGGGGCAACAGTTGGGTCTTTTTCTGAAGGATTAGGCCTTGTCACTTTTTGGCTGCCTTTGAATCCCCCCAGCCACATCAGACAAATTAAATGTAATCCCCTCCTATTTAGATGACAAATTCTGTATGTGATCCTGGGGGGTTGTGCCCCGTTGTCTGAGACAAATTCCAACCTGCATGCCAAAGTTGTCAATCACAGCCTGGTAGTGCATGCAGCGGGGAGGCAGCCAGGAATGCCGATGCACAATAAAAATGTTCTATTTATGTGTCAGGGAGAAAAGAAGAGAGGGTGTTTTAGTAGTAGTTTTCACATTGTATATTTATAAATGAGAATTATGTTTCAGATCTGCATGTTCTTTGACTTCTTAATAATTTTTTTTTTAATTGCAATTATCCTTACAACCTTTGAGCATACTACATGTGAGGAACTCTAACATCAGCAAGAATTTATGTAGGAAAGAGGAACGACAGTACACGGTTGGTATAAGTTTAGAGTGATATTGTCTCTACTCTTCTACCCTGTAGCGCCAGAGACCCGCATCAGCCAGTAACTCAGAAACAGAGGCGTCGAAAGACAAGCTAGGATCTAAACAAGCTCAAGGAGACAGCACCCTGAGCTTGACTGCTGAGGAGGTAAGGCCTTAATAATGGTAGCATGTGACATAATGTGTGTGATTTTGCTGAATGAAGACATTATGGGAACCTGAATGCACAGTAACTCTTTACAACTGTGTCCATTTCAGAACATGGCTTTTGTTTTCTTCCACTAATATAGATCAAAGTGCTGAGGAGGATAAAGGAGGAGCATGACAGACGAGGAGGCTTCATTAGGATCTTCCCAACCGCAGAAACATGGGAGCTCTATGGGTAAACTGAGCCATGAACAGACATATAGCTTGTAATCCCCAAGGGTCGTTTGTCTATCATGTTACTTATTATTATTATTATTGTTGTCTGCAAATGAGAGGGGCATTTAGGCTCATTTAATGCAATCAGTGCCTAAAGCCAGACCACACGACTCCTCTTGACTCTCTAATTGAACCACCAGACTGTAGGTGTAGCTACAGAGTAGGTATTTGTTGAACTCTTTGTATTAGGTTCCAAGAAAGGCTTACATCCCACGGAGGCTGTATGTTGAGATGGCAGTGAAGGTCCTGTTAGAGAGGAAATCCATTTTTATGCTTACAATTCATATTCCTAAATGAGGATTTGTTGCTTGATTAGATCTGTGGCTCTCTTTTTGTGGCATTTTTAAAAGCGTATTATTGAGCGGTCTGGGAAATGATTGGTGCATTTAATAGTGGCTGCCTCCAGAGTGGCTATATCACAGAAGCCCCATTTTAACACATTTGCCGCAAATAATGAGGTCGAGGCTCACTGGGGCTCCTGCCTTTATGATTATTGTAATTTGCTTATTATCTTCTTCTCTCAGTGGATATCTGGAGTCCAAGACATCAATGAACTATATGCTGGCAAGCAGACTTTTCCATGGAAGGTAAGCATTTCCATTGTGGTTGGGATTGGGGAATAAATCTCTCCATCAGTTTGTGGAAACGGTTGCATTCTAACGTGGCGTTTGTCTTTTGATTGGATAGGTGAGAGGAACAGCTGAAGAGATGTTGCACAGTCATTTTTTCCAGCGCGCGCCCAATGTCTATGTGGCATTGCAGCGTTGATTTAGGGGCAGGAAAGGAAAGACAGTTATAGATGAACCACTTTTTTGTTATTGTAAAACATTTACATTATTTGAATCAGGTTTCATCATTGTCTCTCACATCAACTTCTGGACAAGCTACTCAACCACACTAATCTTTCTCAGAACTGGTTTCAGTTAAAGTTGAAACTCATAACTATTGCTCTGCTTTGTAATTGTTGATGATACACACATAAATCATCATAGTTGTTGTTATTACCATTGTGTTGACGTGTCTTGTTCTGTCTCTCAGGAATGCGAACGGGAATGTGCAGCTGCAGGTGGACGCCGTCCACAGCTGTCACGTTGTCCAGTATGAGAGGAAGCTGCTGTCTCTGGAGGCACGTAAGCGGAGACAGCGCCACCTGACTCATCGCTCTGCTGCAGGGAAGAAGAAGCTGGGTAGGCCCGATGTGTTCTGCCTCAATTCATGCTTTTTTTCTTAAACTGACGCGAGTGTAGCTAAATGGGACAATATCACACACTAATGCACTTTTGTTTCCAATAAATAACTCCCCTGTGTCACTGTAAGGTTGGCCAAATATGACTCTGAATGAGTTCATTTCATTGCAGCAACAATAAAAACCCTATTTCGAGTGTATGTATTTTATCCAAAATGCCAGTGATGCAACTGACATTTGTCTTTCCTTGCAATGTTGCATACCTTAGGGAAGGAATCCAAGTCCTCCTTGACTGCAAACAGCCATCAGGAGGGAGAGGAGTGCGCTCAGGAGGAAAGCAAGGAGGCGAAACAAGTTCTTGAGCCAGTCTCACACAAGGCTTTGGTAGTAGAGCAAAGAAAACAAGTGGCCACACCATTGGAGCGCTGCCACAGTGAGGCTCTGTCCAGTTCAGAGGCGGCCATGCAGGATGCCAGGCCCGGAGTCAACCTGCTCATGAACATCCTTCAGCAGGGGTGGGACCTCAGGTCAGTTTGTATTCTGGGCTGCTGCTCAGGTTGGCTGCTGCTCCTGTCTTCCTCCCTTATGGTATTTTCTTCTCACTCACACTTTTCCCCTCCTTTCCTGTTTTATAAAGAGAAATATGAAGTGCACTAATGCACCTTCCAAAAAGGATGAGAAGAAATGGAGCCACTCTTTACATAGGCTATGTTTTGATAAATTTTTTGAACATTACCGTTGTGTAACACCACATGGAAAACCAGGAGTCAGAATACTAGTTCTACATGTTTAAAGCCTCATCGCAGGTTGATCCACTGCCTGGTATTTGCTTTCTAATTACTGAGGTCAACATATGTAATTTCTTTGTTTACTTTCTGTATCAGAGAGTCTAAAAGTCGCCCACAACTTACATGTATAGAAAATACTTTTTTGGGACCATTTCTAACTTTTTGTAGTAACACTACTGTATGTTAACTAATCTCACTGAAAGCTTTAAGCCTGCTGGTTCCTCCATCTAAAGGGAGTAAGTCTGGAGCAAGTGTAGATGAATAAACCATAATTAAGAGTTTGGTTAGACGTCTGGGATCTGCCAGAGTAGTCTGTAAGAAGGCTAGATCTTTTATTTTTAAGAAAATTATTCTGTGGTAGCTAAGTGATGGGAATTGTGGTAAGATGTTATAAGCATACATGCTCCCAATTGACTGAATTAAAAATACATCTTCACTTACACATAATATTCTTTTAATAAATATACTATATACTGTCAACACATATGACAGACATATGTAAGTACTATATAGATACTATATCAATGTGCAACAACGACTGCGGTTTGATGTTGATTTTTCAAAGTGTGGCTGAAATTATAATTTGAGGAGGAATTACAATAACAAGTCTGACTTTGTAGAAATTCCTCAGTGCTTGCCAGGACTGTGCATGATGCAGGGAGATTATAGTACAGCATATCATTGTTTGTGTTTGACAGCTTTTTCCAAAACATGTCTTTCTTTTTTTTACCCAACTACAATGTTCTGACAGTACTCTTTCCAGGTTCACCTGGGCCACAAAGACAGTTTATCATTTTGATAGCGGTTAGGGTTAGACAAGATACACTGTGTTTCAACAACTTTTGGCTGAAAAGTGATACATACCTGTTTTTGCTTTCTCTCTTTTTCTGGATGATATATCAGAAAATGGAATGAGTGTAACTGCTTGTTCCTTCTGTTGTAACAGATCTATCACAGAATCCAGTGCAACTAAATAGCCTTTACAGCCAGTTTAGAGTGAAATAGCAGTTTACCTAATGGATAAAGTTTATCATCTGCTTTACCTTTGCAGTTCTTGAAGATTTTACTATTTCTCTACTGCCTCTTCCTTTCCTCTACAGTAAAGTGCAGGCCAGGATGGCCTTTTCCTCATACCTGCAGCGAGTCCAGCAAAGACTGGTGGCAGAGAGCAGGACTAACACCATCCCAGCTTGGCCAGACAAGGACGACGACCAAATGGTACAATGATAACCATTTTTAACCTCCTTTTCCTAATAAATTGACATGGGTGGAATACCTCTGGGCATTGTTTCCCCTTATTATCATTCTGTTACTCATATGTACCCTGGCTGTAGCTGGAATGTGTACGAGGCATTTGTGGCCACATAGAAGGAAAACGTGGTCTCTGTAAAAGTTACACTGATTGGAAAGTCTGCATTGTAATGGCAAACATCATCATCATCATCATCATCATCATCAGTGACCTCAAACCTTTAGGGAAAATCAATGTGAAGTCGACCTCCAGGCCATTGCAATGGCGTTGAACCCTCAGAGGAGAACACACAGGCAGCTTGAGTATGTGGAGCAGGATGAATCAGTGATTCAGGGCAGAGATAATAAAAGATGTTTTTTGTCTGCACAGGAGCTGGTGATTCGCTTCCTGAGAAGAGCGGCCAGTAACCTTCAGCAAGACATAAAGGTGGTCTTGCCCAGTCGCCAGCTACCACTCCAAGACCGCAGGCACATCCTGTCCCAGCAGCTAGGGGAGTTTATCCGCTGTTACAACAAGGTACCCATTCCCAGACTCCCAGACTCTTTACCACAGAATCACAATTCTAAGATGTGATGCAAACATGGGAAACTTTGTGCATACTGAGTATACCTGCGGTCTTATTCTTTCCTATCTTCTCAGGAAACCGAACATATGGTGAAAAAACAGGAGAATAGCAAAGACGAGCATTGTGTTAACCCCAGTGTGTTTCAGGAGTACATCACTGCGGCGAGGTTAGTGAATTGGCTCGCCCACTTACCATTGTTTTGTGCTTGGCTCTTTACTGTTCCAGTTATATATGCTACTGTCTGAAGAGTGATCCCAATCTGCTATACACATTCATCTTCCGTCTTTTTTTCCCCTTTTCAACAGTGAAAACGATCTGGAAGAAGTACTGACGTTCTACACACAGAAAAATAAATCAGCCACCGTCTTCCTGGGAACAAAAGTCAGGAGTGTTAAGAAAGACGTCCATGAAGTAAATGCCTCAGGAGATTCAGGCAACTGTGATAATTCCAAAAGTGAGTTCCTCCTTTGTTTTTCCCCCCCATATTCTTGTCACTGTAGGTCTGGTTTATGTTTAATATTTTATCATTCAAGCACAGTAAACATGAATTGTTTAGATTTGTAAACCCCAAAAAAGTAAAGGGAAAAAGATTGAGTCATCTGGGGTGAAGAAAAGGTCAGCTTTAAATGATTAGCACTCATTGGGAGAAAACAAATGTGTGTCAGAGCCGAGGAATGGCTAACGGATGATAAAGGAGCTCTGGCTTCTTTCCTCCTTTGAACAGCTCTGCCTGTGGCCAAAAACGATTCCAGCGCTTCAGAGTCTTCACTCTCCACAGGGAAAGTCAGCAGTGACCCAGACATTGAGGCCACTGAGAGTCAGCCTTCTGTCCGTGCTTTGCCTGAAGACCAACAGGCAGCAGTTAGAACTGGTAAAACCCAGCCGGAGGTCCAGGCCTCCCAGCACTGCTCCAGCTTTCCTGTAACTTTAGACTGCACACACATTCATCTGCAGCACTGCTCTACCGGACCGACATCCCTGCCTCTCCATTGTCCGCCACCGCCGCCACCTCCTCAGCCACCGTCCTACGCACAGTCCCTGGCAAAGTCTCAGTTCGGCCATTCTGAGACTCATTCTGACCCTCCTGCATACACCTCTGCCGTTGTGGTCACACAGCCCCTGAGAGCAACGGGGACAGCTGTGTCCACCGGCTCTAACACAGTCTGTACTGGACAACCATCCCAGGTGCTCAGGAGGATTCAGTCCTTTACCTTGTCGACGCCCAGCTCTGGAGCACCCTCTTCCATCCCGAGTGCCACGCACATCTACAGCCAGAAGCTCTCTAGACCCACCTCTGCAGGCCAAGGTATACTCACTATTCTGCATTCTGTTGTTCAAATTCACTCCCATGTTCTCACGGATGTGTTTTGTTATTCTGTGTGTCAGTGACCAGGAGGAGCAGCTCCAGTAAGCTGAAGTCAAACTCAGTGGAGACATTCAAGGAGTTAAACTCCCTGTCTGCGCAAGCCCAGTCTAACCAGCAGGCCTTCATCTCAGCCCTGCAAAAGCTGGCTGACAAGCAGGTTGCTTGCCACTATGCCAGCTCCAGTCACATCAACCTGCTGACACAACACGTGAGTTCATTATGTTTTTAACCTCTATAGCCCACTGCGCCAACAGCTACTCCCACCTGGAGCCGGAAGTTTCCCTGTGCTCGAATGAGAAGCTACACTGAGTTATTAAGCAACTGTAAACTGATCTGTGTGATGTTTCGTGTAAGGAAGAAGAATCTGGCCCCTCTGCAGTCTCTTGCTGTGAGGTCTCTGATATTTCTCTTTGTTGATGCGTAATCCTGGCTCTGACCCCATGCTGATTGGCGGCACCTAGCTGCTCATTCATTCACCAGACCTGTTGGAGCCGGAGGGTCTGCTGCCTCGTACCGTGCACCTTCCTCCTTCAGCCCTCATCTCGCCTGCAGTCTGTGGGCTGGGGTTGGTGCGGGGGTAGGTCTGGAGCTGGGGTTTGAAGCTGGATGGCCTAAACAGTGGTGAGCCGCATCAAGCCTCAGCTCTGTGTGAGGTCTCATTATCAGATGCACCATGGGGGAGTGATTTCTGTTGATACTTAACAAGCAGCCACTTTTTGTGGTAATTGATGCTTATAAATAGAGGAATGTGGCAAATTGGCACTGAGCAGGGGAGCGGCAGCTCTGTTGGCTCCATCACCACCTTCTCCTATATTCCTCCAAAGGTTTGTCATTCGGTGTGGGGAGCCCCTCAACCTTTCCTCTCTCCTCCCCCTCCTCCTCTGCCTCACTGGATTTTTTCTGTCAAAGTTTTTTGTGATGGCACCAGACCACACAGACTGCAGATTTTATGGCTTCCTTTTGACTGTACATTATTCTGTCTATCTGAAATGTGTTTGCTGTATTTCGTATGAATAGTTCATCCTGGGCTTGGCAGCAGTTTATTTTGCAGCGTATAATAGTCCAGTGTTTTGCACTTAAAGGCTCAGAGCACATTTTGTGTTTTTTTATTTTTATTTTTAGGGCTCAGATTTGAAAGTCATTAAATCACTTGCTGGACTAAATGGAGAACTTTTTAAACACGAACAACACCCTGTTGCACTAGTTGACCTCTAAGATTTAAGTAATTACTCACTCTCATGCAAGGCCACATGTATACAAAACAGAAACTTAAATTGAGCAAAGCCAGGCATGGCCACCTTCAATAAAGTGAATATACTCCTGCGCTATGATGCATAGATATGACGGTGAATCCCTTCAGCGTGTGTGTATGTGCATATGTTTATGTCCAATACTTTATTATAAGACATCCCTACAGCACTCTGTCTCAATTAGATAAGCCAGTGTACATTACCTTATATATTATATACACTGGAGGATGGATACAGCCTTATGTGGTAAAGAACAATTCATTATGGTAGTTATGTAAAATGTTGATCTCTTGATATGACATATGATATATGTTTGACATATATATTTTATATTCCGAATGTCCACAGTATTGGCACCCACATGTGTGTTTTCATTTCCTCCATAAATCAAACAGTTTGTATGAATACGTCCAGTATACCTTAATAAGTTACTTAGAGCTGTAGCTGTGTAGCACCATGCTGACACATTTTTCACATGGTACAAGGCTTGGCAGCATTACAATTTTCCCATTGGACATTTAGTGCACAGGAGGAAATAAAGTAAATAAAACATCACAGCAGTATAATTAATTCTCCCATTAGATTTCAGTTAACATAATTCCCAGGGCAGTGCTGAGGTGCAGTTGCTACATTATTCCTGATGTGGCTGTAAACAGATTTTAACTGGCGAGTCATGATAGGTGATTCTGCTAGAGACGGAGGAGGAGGGGGGGGACCACCTGGATTTAGTGCTGAGCGGAGACTAGCTCTGCCATGTGCTGTGTGTACATTTCGCATGGCCCCCAGATACAAGAGAATGACGTGGTCGATGAAGGGAGGAACACAATATGAATGCTTATTCATCAAACATTTCCATTGCTTTAGACACTGGGATGACTAGTAGTGAAGTGTTTGGGTTAAGTGACTTAATGTTTGAATTTGAGTTGAATCATCTGTTGAAGTTTTCTCCTCTGCCCACAGTTGACCAACCTGAACCTGGCGAACAGGATGCTGAGCAGAGAAAGCTTCACACTGAACCCTAAAGTGCGGCATACTGCTGCTACAACCCAAGGGCCAGTGAAAGCTGTTCACTCTGGAACAGATCTATGTAGCAGCACTGGGTGAGTCCAAAGAGATGTAGCATATTTTGATTTAGACAAGTCTGTAATACCTAACTCTGGATGAAAATGGCATTTGCACCAATCCGATATTGATTTCTTATTATATAATATTTATACAGTTTATATATATTTTTTGTTTCATCGTCAAAGTATTATTCCAATGGGTTTTGCATAGTGTGGTACACAGATCTTTGAGCCGGGAAAGTGAGAGCACTTGTTTCAGATTGGTACTTTGTATCGAGTTGAAGTATTGGAATTGGTATCAGGAGAAAAAATGTTTGAATGGTGCGTTTCTACTTACAGCCATTGTAGATTTGGAGGACCTTGTTTACAGTAAACTGAAAAGTCTTTCTGCTGCATGAAACAGCATTGGGACACAGAATACATATGAAAATCAGAATACATAGACACAGAATAATAATAATAATAATAATAATAATAATAATAATAATAATAATAATAATCTTTATTTATAGAGCACTTTTAAATCCAACGTTACAAAGTGCTTTACATAAAGCAGTTATGACATAAAAACATATATAAAACAATATAAGAAACAAAAGTCACTTCAAAATATACTTCAAATAAAATCAGGTAAAATCAGGGAATGCTCTACGATAAAAGTATGTTTTAACAAGGGATTTAAAAGAGTTTATAGAATACATTTGAAAATTCTAAATATTTTGCTCTTTAAAGAAAAGTTGGGATTTCTTTTGTATAAATCATTAAAACTGCAAAAGAGAAAAGAGTGAAATTTATATTTTTTTGATATTTCCATTTTGTCTTTTTAATAATAAAAAACACTTACTTAGACATGTTTGACTATAAAAAGGGATGACAAAATGTGATTTCAGCTAGACTATATGTAATATATATTTTTTCTGTGGATATTGTTACAGTTCCTTCTCTATTACTCCGCTTTTGCAATTAGCACACAGCACACCTCTGCCCCCTTATAAGTGCTCCACTGCTCCTTTTGGTCAAATTTCACCATTGTGCTCATGTGCACCATTTATTCACCCTCTCTTGAGGCAGCAGAGAAGGAATACTGCACTTAGGGAAGCTGCTTTTTTCGTTCTTGAGATTGATGTGTTTGAAAGATTCAGAAAAGCTGTTCATGTATCATGTTTTATTCGCTTTGGCCAAATTAATGTCTTGAGGATTTTATGTGTAATCAACTTAACACAAATCTTTACTTTAGATACTTGTGGATTGTGGTAGCCTGTTTGGTCACACTCAATAGAATCTAAAGGCTTTTTAATGGTCTCTGCCAAATTTTTAGATTGAGGATTGTTAGTGTTGGGAAAAGGATTGCGGAGTGCCAACACTCCTCCGGGCAGGCTAGTTCAATACGTGTCTGGAAATGGGCATTTTGTTCCCTTTTTAATTGTGCTTTGTGGAGGTAAGTAAGAGTAGAATTGGCTGCTGAGTGCTGAGAGTGTGTGAAGCATGCTGGCAGCTTCAAACATTGCGTTGGAGGAGCGGAGGCGGTGATGTGGGGGCAGTGTCAACACCCACATAGTCTGTCTGCTCCAGGCTCTCGCCTCTGCAGCCATTAAAATCCCCCCCTTGCTCACCCCATTCCTCACCCCTTTCACGTTGCTCTGAGGAGAGAAGGAAGGAAACAGAAGGACAAGAAATGATCGCACGGTTATGCTCTATGGTACCAGGCCATGATAACAAACCTATCGGCTATTGAAGGTGTAATTCATTGAGGGGTAAGCATCTATGGTCACTCCGCTTTTATTTTTGTCTTGGTATGTGAGTGACAATGTCTCAGACAGCTTGGCCTTGATCTTAGACTGCTTTTCCAGTTCAGCCTTTCCTTAAGTATCAAGCTGTCAGAGAATTACAGGAATGTCTGGCCTTTTCCCTTTTTGAAAATGTTTTTTTCCACAAACCAAGAAGAGAGATTTAATACAATTTATAATTTTACAGATAGCCTCACGTAGCTTTAATATATACTTACGAAATACAAGTCACCTTTTGATCTCCCATTTAAGTTTAGAGCTCTAGTGCTTTGACGGATTTATGCTTTGAATTTATTCATTCCCTTTATATATTTCTGCCTTTCGATATATTGTTTTGGCACTTCATTCAATGGAAAATGAATTTTTAGTACAGCTTCACATTTCAGGTTAATAATTCAGAGAAGGGATATACAGTAGCTTTTGTTAGAAAGTATATTCTAAATCTCTCCAGAAAATACATAGCTCCCTTTATCTTCCCATTTGTCACTGGCTTGCAGTACAAAAGGCTCTCTTGTACCCTACTACTCCCAGCCCTTGGTTTGGCATTCACCTCTTATTACAGTGACATATCTTTAATAAGATATTAGGATAAATTGCCTTGATTTCACCTCGGCTCTGTTTCTTATAACACAGAATTTCCTGAGTCCCCCCCCACACTGAGGCTGATGGTTTGTGCCAAACATACTGAAACTGTTAAGCACACTGGCTCTTTAAGCAACCACAGGGGTGAAGTATGATGGGTTTCAAAGAGTAGCACGGCTCTTTGAAGTGCCGCTGCCAGGATCTACCAGGTATGCTGCATCAGCACTCTGAGAGCTTCTGCTTCACTCCACTGCATGTCTTTGTACACCCACGGTTAACTTTGGGATAATTTCTGACGTCGGACCTCCTGATGCATTTAAGTTGAGTTCCATTAAAATTACTAGTGAAATAGTGTGAGACGTTTAAATCACAAAAGACAGTCAGACATTTAGAATACAGTCAAGGAGCCAACATCATAAACAACAACCAGTTTGTTGTGTTTGGTAACTTCTATATATTATCAAACAGAAAAGATCTTATCATTATAATTTTGTAATTTTACAAAGCAGGGTTTTTTCTTAGTTTTTAATAATTTTCTTTGTTTCTACAGTTCTAAGTTTGTCTTGTATTAGTCAAGTGAACACTCATTAATATGTCTTAGGCTGCATTAGCACCCTTGCCACAAAACTAGCTCCCCATTTTCTTCTCTCAGTACACACAAATGACCGGAAACTATTGTCTCAGCAGTACAGTGTTCACTCCAACACAACTAGAAGTGAGAAATATCACAACCCTGTTTATGCAGGGTATTTTTAGTTCTGTTCAATACTTTGTTAGATTGCTGTTTGACTTGGTCGAATTTTTTAAGGACATACCATTCCAAAGGATTTTATGACAGCCAATTTGCTGAACCAACAACCCAACTAATCAGAAAAATCTCTGGTGAAAATTTAAAACGTCTTTCATGGGGGACAAAGTCCCCACAAAACTGGTTTGATGTCTCTCTTCCTTTGAATTTAAAAGGAGAGAAGTTTTTATTCACATTGATTGGAGCCAGATGTGGTAATAGGAAGGAGAACCCTTAAGGTAAGAATGAGGGAAATTCCAGAGAATGGATTTAAGTTTTTAAGCGGATACACACACCTTTGCTGCTACACACGTCCCACAGTGAGCAGTATTAGTGTGCCAAATGGGTGACGCTCAAGTCGCCTATGAATCAGCTTGTCTATAACTTCTTAGTAGCTACCAACTAGTTTAAACTAGTGATTTACTACACGTTGCACCATTAAACTTGATAAATGTCTTAACTAGTAAAGACATTAGTAATGTGTAAACTGGTTGCGAGGATACATCTCTAGTGCCATCCAGTCAAAAGCAAACAGCTATGTAAACAACAGGAAGTCACTGCAGCATCACAAGCTGTAACATCATTTCCAAATATAACAGTTTTTAGAGGCCAAGAGAAGTTATCCAGATAACTCAGTAAATCTGTTTCTTAGACCAGGATCAGGATGTTGCTCATCACTGCACTAACTAAAGCATCAGCATCCCTGTCTAGACTGCTCCTACAAACAAATTTTTTTTTTGTATTTTAAGGACAGCTCTATTGAGTGTCATGTTGTTGCAATAAAACAGGGTAAACAAACAACTGAGTAATGGCTGGAAATACCCTTGCGCTTTTCAGGCGGCTGATGTTTACACTCTCCAGGAAGGGCTTTAAGATACTGTTGCATGATGTCATCTCAGACGGTCCACTTTCCCACATTCACACTAGGTTAGATTGATGCCGCACGTGCTGTGCTGTTCTACAGTAAGTCATATCAGCATATTAAAGGATGGCGAGCACAGCGGGGAGTAAGCTGACACCCACGAGCAGAAGTCCGTCAGGAAGGGAAGTCCCAGATAGTTGGAGCTCCACACATGTGCTGCACTAGTGATGAGAAACTCAGATGTAAAACAGTTTTTCCTATTTCACTGGTCACTGTGTTGGACTATCACACATGTTGGACTCATGCAGGTTTTAAATTCATGGGGATCTGTAGTATTTTTTGCGTGGTTTTGTGCTGACAAGCCCTGTCTGAAAAGACTTCTCCTTGGGGTCCTACTGCGACATTGTACTCACGGAAAGCATATGCTCTTGACCGGAGAAGAAGTCCGTTTTAGACCATATGCTAATAAAATAGTAGCACTGAAGGTCCCTGTGGTCCAATGTGCAAACTGCAGCCAAGCTAAAGGAAATGACTGCTGTAAACAAAGAACGAGTTCTTGTTTTGTCTCCTGGCGTTGTAGGATTTCTGGCCTTGCAAGGTTCACAGACAAACCTTTGTTTCCAGAAGCTAAAAAGATTGAATTGACCCGCGGTCACACCAGTTGTTTTTACAATATATGTGCCATTATGTGAACTGAGAAATGCATGGGTGGATAGCATGTTCACATGAGTTTAAGATCCCTTGTGTCTTTGTTAGGCCACACAGGGCAGGATTTTTTTTATTATCCCACAGTGTGTATTGTTCAAGATTAATTGAATTCTAATTTTAGAGCTTATCATAGCTTGGTTCTAAAAATATAGCAGCTATTGTGATTTCAAGACACAGTGTTTTCTTTTACCCTAGACCAATGGACAAATGTTATTGCTTGTAATGGGAGGAATTTCCAAGAACTTTTTTTGTCATTATGACCCCCAGGGATCCCATTTCTTCTACTGCACTTGTATCTCTCTCTCCTTTTTTTTCTCTTTTATATTTTTCCTCGCAGTTCTCAATAGTGTTCTTTATGGCATTATTTTTGGCTGAGATGGCACATATACAGAAGTGCTACACACCAAACTCTACATAGACTCAATTTAAGCGTGTCTGAAAGGGAGGCTGGTCACCTCATTGCTTTAGCAGGGGCCAAAAAGGAAAAAAAAAGGCTGAAACAGGCTTAATTCTAATGACAGATAATCCAGTTACAAACTCGTGGAGCTCGTCAAAAGGTTTGCTTTTCGGGTTGTGGCTTTGTGATGTGAATGGAACGTGAAGCTTGGGGAGCACTGAAGCAAGGAGGAAAGGTTTTTAGTTCAGCCTATGCTTGCCACGGGCTTGCCCTCTACTTTGACTCTGATTTGCACACTTTGACTTGAGGCTTCTGTGGGCCCCGACTGGGAAGCTGTGAGCTGTCTTGTCTTTTTTATGTTTTGCCAGTGGTGTGGGGGAAGTTAATTAGCCACTGCCACATCTCTGCCTTGGTTGGGTTGTAAAATAATTGACATGGAAAAGATACTATTATGGCTCACTGTTGATCCACTGAAGCTTGCACCATCATGCAATATTCCAGCTAATTAAAAGCTATTGAGATAGTAGTAAGTCAGTAGTAGCTTCATTTGAGAGTACATAGATTTAAGCAAAGGAGAGCACAAATCTCACTTACCCATTGACAATATTAGAAAGAAGGACTTTTGCACCATTTTAACATTATGCTATGTTTGTCTATGCTCTATGTCTAAAGTAGGATTCATCCTAACCAAATGTATTAAACTACCAGTAGTAGTAATAGAAACAAAGTAGTAGTAATAGAAACAAAGAATCCTTCAGAGTTATAATAGAACATCTCATGTTCACACAACTTGAATTTTGGGAAATACCCTTATTCGCTTTTTGGAAACAGGGGGTAGCAGCTAGTTTGGCTCAGCCCAAAGATAACAAAAATCCACCTAAAAGCACCTCAAGAGCCATGCTAGCTGTTTCACATTTAATAGAGCGAATTTAAAGTGGTGTCTATCCTGTCATCTAACTCTAAGCTAGAAAGCAAATGCGCATATTTCTTCAGGCTGAGTTATTGAGGGCTTTACAACATGGGGTAAAACATTCATAGATATTCAGATTCTCTTAGAGTGCAGATAAGAAAATACTGAGCGGACACATGTACAAAGATGGTATTAACTGCAAAGCAGTTTGTATTATTCATTAGAGAAAGTTGGTATGTGTTTTGTTTTTAATTCTATCTTTTCACTTTCTTCTCTTCATTTCTGCTCTCCAAGCCACAGGACGCTGAAGGACGAGGAGGGTCTTTGGGATGGGCAGATGCAGAGTGCCTATAGCTTGGTAACAGGGGTGAATCCCCAGCAGTGCTACCAGCCCACCCAAGGAAGCTACCAACTTCAGTTTGCTATCCAGAAGCTGCAACAGCAAAGACTTCAGTCTCGACAATTTCTGGACCAGAGCCATTGCCGACACCAGGTATAGAAGACAATTTTGTTTTTTTCCCCCGCGTTATTACATTAAGAATATGATTGTTTAATGACTACATTTATTAGCCAAACTCCCCACATGTATCCTATCCACAGAGCACAGGGAGCTGGTAAAGACCAACTTTTATCCTCAAGTACATGATAGCTGGGTAGTTAATTTCAGACACATCGGCTTGAACCTTTGGTTTTCCTGCTCACTGCTCACTGCCCTGGGTGTTTAGAAGCTGTGTCTCAGCAAATTCCAGCATTATGTTGCTGGGATTTATTTTTGATGCAATTTGAATTCCTCATGGTATGTTCCTTTTAAAACACGACCTTTTTTGTTTTGTTTAATTGGGATTTGGTAAAATAGTTAAGAGAAATGTGTCTTTCAATTATTTTTTTGTTTTTTTGTTCTTACTTTAATGCCAGCACCACATGGATGAAGACTGTGTATGAGAACTATTGAGCTATAACTCAGGAAAACCCTCATTTGTGTGCACAGAATATTCGCTTACCTAAGCACAGTACTGTCCAAAATAGTCAAAAATACACCCACATCAAGGGGAAATCTTTCATGTTAGCATTTACAAAGCTATTCTGAGAATTCCTTTCCAGACCACTTAACAAAATGGTGTTCAGTGGGAATATTCTTCTCAACAGAAGCTCATTCCTGGAGAGCCAAACATGACTCCTTACCCGAAGATTACATTGTTTAGTGACTCGGCTAGGCTTATATTGGAAGATGAGTAATCAAGGAATGCTGTCCATGATGGCACTAGAGAGGCCCCAGTACAGAGTCCATTATAAGTTTGAAGTCTTCCCATTCCCATTCCCATTCCAGTTCATATCAGATTTGAGCTCCATTTGAGTTCCCATTGCAACCTACAGTCTATGATTGCAACACAAATAAAATTTTGGGATATGATTTTCTCAGCAGTAATAATGTAGTGACAGAAAACCTTTTAGTCATGCCTGACTAGCCGTGACAGATGTGATTTGACTTTGGTTTTTAGAGGCCATTTATAAAGGTAAGGATGTCTCGTCATTTAGCACAGCATCATTTTGATGTTTAGAGAAAAAAGATTTCTCTCCGTCTTTCTGTACGGTTGCTTTGAAAGAGGATCTTAACAGGGCGAGTGTGCTTGTTCATTTTCCAGAGGATTTTGTGGAGTCCATCTATGGATGGATAGAAATGGAGACAGGAGAATGCCATGGGACAGCTTACAGGGTGGGATGATTGGATGCACCCGCTTTTTTCCGATCTGTCGTGAGTAATGCAGTTACTCTCACGTCATTGTTTTCTCATCATCTTGGTTGGGCCTTAATTAATGCAATTGAGGTGATATTTCTCTTGGCTTGGTCTGGTAGCCTTACGCAAGGCACTTTATGAAAGTGATCCCGTGCCTTTCCTCTGTTCCATTCCCCTTCTCATTTCGTCTCACAGTCTGAGCACAGTTGACCAAGTTTCTTTACATACTCCAAGCATATGGAGGCAAGAATGTCTTGAACAATCTGAAAAGGTTTGTGGCATGAAGGACTACATATGGAGTTTACAACAGAGCCATCTTTTTGTTCAGCCCTCACAAACAGAGGTCATAGGAAGGCTGACTTTGGATACGGTTGTCTCACCATCAAATCAGAGATCCCTCCCTAAAATCCTTGTCATCCCTCTGAGTTTGTTCCACCCACATTGGTCTTTCTGGTAGCCGGTCCTAGCAATGTGTATCTTTATTGAAACTGATGTCTTCCATCCTTCAGACAATTTATGTTTTGCTATTTTACCCACTTTCTTTGCAGCAAATGCACCTTTAATGGTGGTATTTAATGATAGTTTAAAAGTAGTCAGTGACTTGACTTCACAATTCTATAGTAGTATTAGAGAGGGTCTTTTTAATACAGTTGTACTTCATATTCCTGAACTTGCCTCATGGGAAAATTAATTGATCATTTTGGTTTAACTGAAAACACAAAAGGAAGTGCTTCATTCAGCGTGAGTGCTCATGTACATATATGTGTATGAGTGTGTACTTCTGTGAGAGAGAAAGAGACAGGGCTGTTCCGGCGCTCCAATCCATGTTCCAGTTACTGGGTGCAGACTCTTCGGCTCCTCCACAGTCTTGGCACTGGGCCACCTGGCAGCCAAAGAAAGGTGCCCTTACTGGTCCCGCTCAAACTGAATTGCGGCCATAGGCCTTGCAACCTGGAAACCCAGCTTCTCATTTATCAACACACAAATTACATCAGATATTCCCTGTCACACTGCCGGTCCTTTGAACGGCTGCACTGTGAAGCTGGAAAACCATTAGGTTGTTAGATAGCCGTATAAAGCTGCAGAGAAAATAGCGTAGGCATGACATGTGGAAGGAATGTATGCAAAGCATTCCCGAGCACTGCAAGGACAGAATGAAATGTGGCTCTAAAATATTATGTCAGAAAGAAAACGGTATTTTACCCCATCCCAAGCCTTTGATGAGATCTTGTACAAACAAATAAATAATGTGAAGAATTTGCTTCTCAGTGCAGCCAACTGCAAAAAATGTTGAGCTTGTTTTGATAGTGGATGGCATTTCACTAATATCTGCACTAATTCATGTCAAGCACTTTGATATTTAACCCTAATGACCAGAGACCAAAATTTCTTCTCATGACTAACCCATTCCAAATGCGATTGCACTTCCTTATTCCTCTTTTGGAATTAAGATTCATTTTAAATACTTCTGAAAATACATAGGCCACACACACACACACACACACACACACACACACACACACACACACATGATTTTACTCATAAAAAGTATTCTGTTGCTTGACCATTTAAAATTCTAAAAAGATGTATTGTTGCTACATACGTAACTGTGTTAATTATAGATTGAATCATTATTTGTTTCATCATTATCTTTTCTTACATCTGACACCTGCCCTTTATTCAAGACCCTATTACAGGTGATTTTAAGAAGTTTGGTTGTGAGCAGGTTTACTATTTGAGGCAAACAGTAGATTCAGTCTTACATAGATGTAATGAAAGTCAGCAAGTCATGTATTAAATTTCAACATTTCTTGACCAAGTAGATTCCAAGGTATGTATCAAACCTGTCATCAGATTATAGCACAGCTTACAATGAACCTCAGATTTCATATTTTTTCCATCTATTAGAAGGAGTATGGTCCAAGGATCTTCCATCTTCTACTATTGCAATGTTGACATCTGATACTACATCTGATAATACTCCAAATTGTTTGTTTATCATATTTCAATGAAGCTGAGAGCAAAGATGCATAAGCGGAAAGTTAACTAATCTACGCAATGCTTTGTCCCATCGTGATTGAAATTTCTAATTTGGTAGGCTTAATGTACCGGTGTACAAACTGTGAACAACTCCTTTGGTAAGGAGTCTTCCTTGATATGCTGTTTGAATACCTGATTGTAGATCTTTTGCAGTCTTGTCGCAGTAGTGTAGACAACAATTGGTCGCTGTGGTTCAGGAGGTAGAGCAGGTTGACCGTTAATCGGAAGATTGGCTGCACGTTAAAGTGTCCTTGGGCAAGATACTGAACCCCGAATTGCCCCTGGTCGCTATTCAACCAGTGTATGAATGTGTGTGAATGTCAGCTTTCATTTGAGCACTTAGGCTCAGTGTATGAATGTGAATGTGATGTAGTGTAAAAGCGCTTTGAGTGGTTGCAAAGAGTAGAAAGGCGCTATACAAATACAGAGCATTTACATTTACAATTACAATGAATGTCACATGGGTTCAGTAAGTACATGTTTTCTTGGATCAGAATTGATTACGAATGGTTGATCAGTGAGTAGTCATCATTAGTAGTGTCTCTTATGGGACTGACCTATACCGCCTGTCCATAAAGGTTTAACTACAATCAAAGTTATCATTGCAAACTAAGGTGATAAAAGTGTCAAAAGTAGTTTGGTTGCCTCAATGATTTTGACCTTAGCATATAACATATAACATAACAGTTGTCTTTTTTGTTTCTTAGGCTCAATTTCCTGATCCCACAAACTCATCCAGCTACCCACTGCCCTTTCATGTTCGGCCCAACCACAGTCATGGCCACAGCCACATCCAAACCTGTGTTAGTCCTGTTCTCGCCCCAAAGCCGCCCAGCAATGCCAGAGAAGGACAGATCAGAAAAACGGCAACAAAGCGCTTCATCAAGTAAGACCAGCCTTGCTGCTGAATGCATTTACTCCTGATTTACTTCTTTTTGACGCCTGATGCTACTTAAATCCAGTATAGCTGAGAGTTTAACACAGTCACAAGAAAATTCATAGCACATTAAGTGATTGCAGTGGGGTGGCATTGATCGGCCGCTGCTTGTGGATCGTGATAAAGTGCATGGGATCGGTGAGTTCAAGAGGACATGGCCAATGCTAATGGAGTTAGAATTTGTGTGTAGTGGAGTGCTCCCAGTCTTTTGGCCTCAGGGTGTATCTGCCTGTTCAGTAAACAACCTCATCACAGGCCTGATTTCTGCCTGAACCGTAAACAGAACGTGGTTCAGTGGAAGGGCCCGGGCTCTGAGCGCCGTTTAAATCCTGTTTGGTTTGGAGATAAGCTGAAGAGCACAGAAGGGAAAATAAAAGGAAAGGAGTGAAACAGGGCTGAACTGCCAGCTATTTCCTTCAATTACTTTATGACTTTATTACTGCAAGATCTGGCCAAATTACACAACAACAGCAAACCTTTGTGATCAGGGCGGATTGTTTGTTTAAAGCATGCTGTTGCAGTGGTGAAGGACTCTTCACAGCCCTCTAATGCGTAAGTGGGAAGGGCATGACTAGATTGGAATAAAGACAGTTTATATTGTATATGACTGAAACCCATACTGTATGCAGTATCAACTATCTGACTGTCCATCTCTGTGTGACTTAATTCATTAATTTGCAGACATTCTGAATAGTAGCACTCAGGTAGCACTGAGCAAAGCCCTCGCTCTGCTGACGTGTTAACATTCAGTCATCTTACTTGACTGGACAAACTGGACCTGGCAAGAGAAGAGTTAAAGGGGCAGTGGTGCAGCCCAGGGGTTGTAGACTAGGTTAGGCAGCCGGGTAGGTGCTGTGTTTGCTCCTGTGTGTGTGTCTTCCTGGCAGTGGCTGTGTTTACCCTCTGCATGTGGAATTCCAGAGCCCCCTCACACTCTCCTCTGTCCTGCATTTTTGTGGTCGACCAGTGTGACAGGGGAGAGTGTGGGAAAAACGGAAGCTTCAGGACCAAAAATGCACCGATGGAAACAATGAAAAGAAAGAATACAGAGAGGGGAAAAGAAAGAATGACAGAGAAAAGTAAACCCAAGCCCAGGAGAAAGGAGATGATTGTTTGCAGAGAATGGTGGGATAATAGGTTGCTTCCCTTTATTTCCAGCGCTCATTTTAGGGGCAACTCAATACCTCTGTTATTGAGGCACATCTGAAATGCATCCCAGTGTAGGCCTAAGCTCCTCCAGCTTATAATAGAATCACTGTGCTGGGTGTACTCAAACAGTTCAAGGTTATCCAGCTCTCCAAACACCTTCCTCTAGCCAGCTGTTGAACTGTAAGCTGTTGTTTGATACAGATTTACCAGCACTGGCCTCACCTGGTCCTCCCATGAGTAGTACACCACTGGTGATCATTGACAGTTGTTAGTTGAATCTGTTTATTGGTATGACATTTGGTTTTTGGTCTTCTTTAAGAAAGAAAATGAAGTGACGATTTCTGTTGACACAGGCATATGATTTCCTCTGTTTGAAGGCCTGCATAACAAAATCCCACAAGAGTGCTAGCCAATCAGCTTTATCTGAAACTGCTGACTTGTGTCCAGTGATTGGACTGAGTGACTAGTCAGCATTCAGTTGTAATTAAAGGTTAAAAGAAGCTAGAAAAGACCTTGGCAAACTTTCTTTTAAGCTCAACTAACATGTGGTACACTTGCTTGAAGCAAATGTGCTTCATGTTGGTATCTACTCAGCAGGGCAGGGCTCTCTGGTCTATCAACATACCACAGCTGCCAACTCGAGGGGCTGCAAGGACTCAGAGTAGTATGACTTCAGTGAAGGCTTTGAAAGGAGCAATTTGTAACACAAATAAATGAGCCTGTTTGGTATTTTGTTTGCAAGGTTTGGCGAGACGCAGCTGTAACTACGGAAACCCGGGCTGTCGTGTGGCATTACTAATAGGGTGACAATTACAGCAGCACCATTAATGTCAGCCTCGCTGCTGCTTTCACTCCCTATTAATCAGCCACAACAGTAGTTATTTTCACAGGATACTGTATACACACAGAAGGTGCCAAACGTGTGTTTATGGTTAAACTTTATCACTGTTGGTCAGCCTGAATAACATTAAGACTAGCTACCTGAATACACAAAAAAATCAAAACAGCTATATTTATGTCAGGACTAAAATTGTCATCTTTAGGCTTTTATCTGGGCATACTACAAGTTCAGATTTTGTTCTCACCTTCAGTGTTTCTGGCTGCTGCCTGACTCTTGACAGAGTGAGAGACTGTTGACAAAGAAAGTGATGTGAAGAACCAAGAGGTCAAGTTTTTTTCCCTTTCAATATGAAAGGGGTTGCTTCCTGTCGAGGTATGCCACGCTTAAAGTGGGCCAGTTCTATTTGTGGTTGTGTAATGGTATGAAAGAACAACTGTGCAGCCCCTTACAAGGAGGTAGTGTGTACCCTCATTACCTTGTTAATGCTCCTTTGGCAAGCTGCTGTTATGGGGCGAGAGGTTAATGCCAGCTAAGCTTTATTTATTGTTCCCCCTAAAAAATGCTTAACAGATTTAATGTATAAGGTTACAGACGTGTCTGCTCCTGCTCTACGCCTCACCAGTTCTTATAATGGTTTACTCTGTGAAAGCACTGTATTTGTTGTATGATTATGTGAAAAGGACTTTGTGATTCCTTGTCTATGATCTCCAGACTGAGACCGAGACTCGGTATGAAACCCTTCAGATAAATATACAAAGTAAATACTGCTGTTCTGATTATGCACCACATAAGAAAGACTATGTATGTGACTTAAATTGTCTGTAGTCATTGCCCACAGGTCCATATAGTAATCACCACAATAATCTTGCCAATGAGAAAATCACATCACCCAGGACAAGGATCAGGAATTTGCCCCCTTCTTGTCACAATAGCGCGTGAGAGGCTCTCAGTAAACACTTAACCCCCACTAGCCTGCACTGACTGCACACACAGAGACGCTATTTGAAATATTTGAACTTTTCTCCGGTCAGAAGATGACTCATCAGACACCATGCACACACACACACACACACACACACACACACACACACACACACATATGCTCAAATAATCCGTAAAAACCGTTCGCATATTAATTTAGCTCTGAGTAGAACAGTACACTGGGGCAAATCCATAGCGAGGTGTTCAAACAGCTTGGACCCGATGTATTGCTTTTCAGATACACTTTTGTCACTGTATAACCCCTCTGGGAATTATATTTTTGGTCTTAAGTGACAGTTATCTTGTGTCTGATTAACAGGCAGGCGTCCACAGAGACTTCAGCCAGTGGGAGTGTATCCAGCGGCCAGCATACGGTCCATGAAGCCATCCGGCCAACAGGTGGGTCTGATGCTGCAATTCTACACACGCTTAGTACCGTGCTATAACTTGGCCTGTTGGTGCTGTAGTCCTTGTGCAGGGGGGACGTTATACCCTCTCTATGCCAGTGTCAGTGATTACAGCCAGGCATAGTGGACATTCCCCATGGAGGACTGATAAACACCGCTGGATATTTTTAGCCAGCTCCAGCATGCTCGGTGGTGTGCAGGATGTGTAAATGTATTTTACACACTGTAAAAGATAACTACATTGTCATAATAATAAAGAGTGTACACACTTTAATTACAACCTTGTTAAAGTAGTACAAGTGAGGTTTTATTGGTTATTATATTACAATGACTTGTGCCACAACCCTCTTTAGAGTTAATGCCAAGTGAAGTTAAAGCAGCCAGATCTTAATGGGTATAAACAAACTTTCCAGTGCGGTAATTTTCTGTTTGATCATACAGTCTGTATGTATCCAAGACTAGAGGTCAGATTACTGCTGAAGGGTAAAGAAGCATAACAGTGATGACATTTTGTAATGAGATCCAGTGATGGGAACAGTTTGGGCATTCCCATCTGTCGGTCATTCGTAAGTAGTCGTAATTACTTTCCTTCCGCCAAAAAGGCTGTCCAGTTGTACCCCAGAAATCACACTTAAGAGAACGAAACGTGTAGCTCGGTCTTTGCAAAGTTTATTATGGGTAATGCACTGCAATTGTGGGTGCACGCACTCACGTGTGCCCTGTCATCCTGCCCTATTTCCACAACTCTTTCCATCCTGAGCGAAGTGTTGAGCTTATTGCAGTAACAGTGATATTAAGCAGTTGACGCTGATGCACACATCTGTTTGCCCAATCAAGGCCTTTTTTTCCATAGACCCACTATACATTAGCATTAGCAAATCACACTATTCATCACATCACGTGGGTGTCACAGTCGAGCCGACCCAGAGATCAGCTTGTTGGAAAAACACCCCCCCCCTCCCCCAAGAAAAAAAAGGGTATGTGTGTCTGTGACCAGAACATTTCATTTCATTCTCCCTCTTCCCCCCCAAAACTATGAAGGCTGGCGTAGGTTAACAAACATCTTATAAACTCATCAATTACTGTAACTGGATCCGTTGGGAGAAGCTTCTGAATTTCATGAATGCATTTTTTCCATCGTTCAGGGCGCAAAGGGTGGGGGAGATGCTTCGCTCTTGACTTTAAAAAAATGTCTGAATCAAAGATAAAATAAATCCCAGTACCAAAACCAGTTAACCATGTATTGAGAGTGGGACTGGGAGCTGAACAGAGACTCACTGTGGTGTTTTGGAGGGAGGGGGGTGTTATTAGAAGGGGCACAGTCTTTGTGGAGCTTAGGAGTGCATCAGGTCTTTCTGCCTGCCCAGTGTACCTTTGTAGCGAGATGACTGAGTTCCCCTGATCGACTCTGACAGGGAGTTAGAGCGGGTCCAAATGGAGAGCATTCTCTATGATCAGCTGTCAACCACCATTAATCACACTCTCCCTTTATCTCTCTCTTGTGCACTCTCTTAATCTCTTCCTCCCTTTGCTCATACAACTCCCCCTTTATCCTCTGGATAACTTTTCCTGCTCACTCACCCCATTTCCCCCTTTCCTTCCCTACTTCTTGTGTGTTAGTGTTTGACATGAGAGGAGGGGAGGGGTTCTGATGAGGGCCGATCAAAGCTTACAAACCTAGATTATATCGACCACATGTGTTTTACAATGCATCCCTTGAAGCTTTCTTGAGATTCTTGGGGCTCCACAGCTGGTGACTGTGAGAAGATTTATTGCTTTCAGTTTGAGAAGGCAATGAATGCTGCACTTGTGCCATTTTAATGGGAGTCCGATCATGTTGGGACGGGTAGCTTAGGCCTTTCTATCAAAATAAAACAGTTTGATGCCTTGTTGGGAAAGGAAGGTAGTTATTGGCTGTCATAGTGTTTTCAGATGTATTACGTAAGTTATTGGATGTTTAATTTTAGGCAGTCAATAATACACCTTTTTCATGCTAGATTACTTTTCTTAAATAATGTATTTTATTTGGTATCTTGGTACTTGTAGATAATGTCAGATGTATATACTAACAACAGTACATAAGTTTAGATTCCTTTGTATTGGAGTATAAAAAGACCCAAACTTAAAATTAATTATAATTATGGTTGATAACTGATTATTCTGTTATTCTGTCTGACCTTTGGGGTTAGTTTGCCATTGATCAAGCTATTGACTTTATTTCTCCTATCATTTTTTGTTCTAAGTGTCATGTGGAGCGGGATATTGTCCCATTAACTTTCTTTTGCTGAGCTATAGGAAGCTGCTTCCAGCGGTCATGTCATCAGATTGGAAGTAGGGGAGATGTTTTCGTTCTCCAGCTCAGTCAGGCCCCACGGTGTAAAAGAGCACCAAAATAAACAGAGTGTGCAGAGAGGGAATGAAAGGGAATACTGTTTGGGAGCACAAACACGGCAGCTCTAACTGAACTGGGAATGCCTTTTCTACTGGTTGCCTGGCCGTATGCCAGCCGAAAGGATGGGGAGCAAGGGGGCTTAGAACGAGGGGACAGCCAGACAAAAGGCTGTTCACCGAGATGAATGAGCAGATTCGCTAGTAACCACCATGACTATAAATTAAGATCAACAAAACATTGACCAGGAGGGTTTTAGTATAAGTTTTTGATGCACATGCTTGACCTAAACAAGCATAAACACCTTGTGCCGCCCTCTTTTTATTAATTAGTCTTTCATCTGTTTCTTCCCAGGTCTTTCTGTATACCACAAGCTGTTCCAGGGTCAGGAGCCCGGTCACAGATGACATGAAGGCACCCAGAGGCACATCCTGCCCCTCTGTCAGCCTGACAGGTGTCTCTGCATGTAACTACATCCTCACAGAGGTGTATTCTGGGAAGGGACAACGGCAACAGATGAAAGCATGCCAGACATTGAACAGGGCCCTATTAACTTCTCTGTGATACAGCCACAGACATGCAAGAGGATAGTCTGTGAGGCCAGGAATGCCCAGCTTTGACGCAGGTTGGGATTTTGTTGCGCAGCTCAACATCAGTTGGCCTTTTCAGCTCCCCCCACCTCCCCTTTATCCCCCTTGGCTACATTCAGTCTATATCCCAACAGTTGTCCGCCCTCATTCTTGCCATGGTACTGATGCCACAGAAAGATTTCACTGACAGATAGCTTTCAGCAGATGGTTCTTCAAGCCCCAGTGGCATTTTAACTACAGGATTCAACGTTTTGTTCATGCAGTGGCATGTGCACTGCTAACCATTCATGTACATTTTTTCTTCCTAAAAAGTTATACAAACAGGTGAGGTGAGGTGAGGTGATGGGACTTTAGAAAATAAATTTGTTTGATTTAATTTGATTGTTTGAACAGTATTGTATAGGTTGTATGAGCAGCTTCATATCTTGCTGCAATGAATGGTGAGCATGCAGAGACGTTCCTTTCATGTGTAGCTTCGAGCATTAAGACAGTCCAACCCCCGGCCCTTATGGCAAGACAACTTGCTGCCAAAACAGACTCTATGGTCATCGCCTAAGGATGTGTTAAAGTATAGAATTCTTTGCTTGTAGGCGTGAAAAAGTAAATTCTAATTGTTAGAGCTTAAATATGATTGGTTGCTGCCTTGTTCCCTGTTTACAAGGACAATGTAACACTGTTGCCGGGCTTTATATCAAGAATTCAGTAAGCTTCTGATTATTCCTATAAACTGTTGACTTGTTGATGGTGAGTTTCTTGGATGGACCAAATTTAATATTATTATGAAGTAAATTATTGTTATTGCATCAGTAGTTTTTATTTACTGTACATTGTCCACTATTGGCCTTTTTGGCCATTTATGTAGCTCAAAGCATAACATAAAGAGGAATAATGGTTATGGATGAACATTCCTACAATGAAGGTTAATGCTGCACCAGCAGACCAATATCCTTAGGGATATTCTGTTGCTTGGGACCATTTAGTGAGTTCTCTCAGGGTGTGTTCATACAATAAAGCATCTCTGTTATATATCAATAGATTGAGCCTATGTTTATGATGACTTTGTCAGAAATACTTGAATTTCATGCATGTCTTTGTCACGTCAACTGATTATCATCAGAGTGATTTTGCACAGATCATAGTTTTTGATGCAGTACAACAGAAATGATTTTAATACACTTGATTGTGTTTTTGTGTAGTAATCGATGTTAAACTTCATGTTGTGGATTTACTGCTGTTAAACAAGCACATGCTATATTACAAGAATCCAACTGTAGGCTCCAATTCAATGTGTATATTCTCCTGTGGTGATACAAAGTTGTTTACAGTCTTATCATTTAATCTGTTTTGCTGCTGATTGTTTACAACACACATGCATGGAAATGTAATGTTTTTAGAATCATCCAGGCAGTTTGTGTCAAACAACATTGAAATGAATACCTAGAAAACATTAAAACATGCTGCTTATGTCAGTAAATGTATTTGTTCACCGTACACTGGAAGTTGTCAATCACTGGACTTTGATTTCTTCACTTTGGGTCATCTAAATTTACCCGATTACCCTTTAAAATAAAGTGCTCTAAAATATTTAATGCAAACAGACAAACTAACAATAATGAAAATAGAACAATTCTATCAAACTGTCCATTTTTTAATTAAAAAAACGGTGTTTCCAAGAGTAATAAGAAAGACATTTACAGTTTGTGATCTAGTTAAGTGTTCACTTAGTGACATACATCGTCTCATACAACAGAAAGGCTTCACTTTAAAACAGAACGATCCCTGGAATCACCATCCTGTTGTATTACAGAGGTAAACATAACCATGGAAATACTACTTTGAAATAAAGGTTGGTTTCCAGCATGTTTTCTTTTTTCCTAAGGTCATTTTTAATCAACAGCATTTAATCCTAAACAGTGTAGGGAGCTGTGGCGTGCACTGCGTCAGTTTCCAGCTCGGACATTCAAAGGTGTCCTGTGTGTCAGGGCCGAGGGAAACTATCATTTTTGTTTCCCCCCTCTTTGACGTATTCCTATCATACTGAGTTCAGTCTGCACTCTCAGTCATTTTTTGACTGCAATTATTGTATGTCCTTAAGAAAGCAGTGGTCATTTTAATATTATTGTTCTGTTCCTCTTTCATTGAAAATGGGCTTCGAATACCAACGTTATGTAACACTGAGGTACAGGCTACTCAAAATGCTGGGATATGCGAAAAAACAAACATGAGAAACAAGGCGATTGTGGAAGAGGTCTGATGGGTCTGAGAGCGCCGTTAGTAAAGTGGTGTTTGACAAGTCTTCTAGGTAAATGCTGCCAATGGTTGTGAGCAGAGTGGTGGACTGCATCTTTGTTTTTTCGTGAGAGAGCTCGGGCAAGGCCGACGAAGGGGTTGGAGGCACTCGTGGAGGACAAATTGTACCGCGCCCCCTCTGACCCCTTATACCCGCTCCTGAGTAGTGCTGGGAGCAATCACATCCCATGTCTCTCGCCGGGCCCTGAAGCCCTGAAGTCTAGCTGCACTTGCAGGACTTGACGACCATGTTGGAGAGCTGCTCGACTTTAGGGGAGCGACCCACATAGTAGAGGATGGTGAGTGGCTCCAAGTCCTGAGGAACACAGCAGGGTGAGGCGGATGCTTCGGGGTTCAGGGTGTTGTACAGGCTCAGCAGCTAAGGAAAGAAGAGTAGGAGGAGATAGAAATCAGCAAACACTTTACCACAAACAGATTCATGACTTCAGTGTGCTGTGGCACTTTGTCTCACCGAGCTGTGGGTGGTGTCAGCGCTGCGTAGGTAAGGACAGGGTCCAGAGCAGAAGTTAGCATAGTACCCCTCAGGCTGATGGATCCACCTCCAGCCTAAATCCTGACGGAAATTAATATATAGTGGTCGCACACAGCAGTTCTCCTCGTAATTGCTGAAGAGACAATAGAGGACGGAGAGGATTACATTTCAGAGTAGTATACATTTTCCTCCCTATGGCCCCACAGCCAGAGGTGAGAGAGACGTTGAGAAATTCCACTCTTAGGTGTGCCCTTATTTTCCCCCTTGGAGTCAGCCCAGGTGTCTTTAGTGCTGCCTGTCAGCCTGAATTCAGAACTAAGGAGACGTCGTGTAAGAGGAGGTAGTGTTTGCTAGTACCGGGACAGATCCAGACTTGTATCAGCTAATACCTCTGTCATGCTCATCTAGGTGATTAACAAGCTCATTGTATGTATTCTGTGCCCACGTATTCCTCTTCCCTGCCATCTTTTTGAGACGTGACAGCTGATATTTCCATTTCATGTTGCCTTGGCTGAAGTACTACTTGCAAACATACCCCCTGTCTGTACAAGTGTAATAGTGGCGTTTTTTCCTTTGCAATACCCAGTGTTCAAATCTCTCCAAAACTGAGTGCAGGTGTAGCAAGAGAAATTATTTTACAAAAGACACTGAACAATAGTTCAAGCAGTGCATTACATTTCCCAGGATGATGAAATGTGTCTTACTTGAAGCAGTAATTGGTGTCAAGTGCCCGCTTGCGCCTGCGGGAGGAGGATTGGGCATCCAGCCTGTGGGGTGGGAGCATCATGAGGATGAGGTGAGGGTAGAGCTGCTCCTTGGGTTTTTTCACGTCATAGTCCGGATCCATACCTGCAGGAGTGACTCAGTTAGTCAGGAGGATACCAAAAATAACTGCCCAAAAATACAGAAGATTTGTTGAGAATTGTAAAGATCAAGTTCAAGAGCCGACTTCAATGGAACCACAGCTTCACTCTAATCAGTGTAGTCAACTGTAACATTTGTAGGAGGATCCTGTAATACCCGGGCACAATTTTCATCCTTCTTCTTATTCAACTCTGGTCCCTAACTTCCTTCTTTCCTCTGTTCTCCCCCCTGGGCCTGTGTCTGCTCATCCAATCTACCCCTGATAGTTAAAGCAGTGGATATCTCAGGAGAGATGCTGCTGGTGGATATGTACGCCTGTCTTTAATTCAGGGCCAAGCGTCTGAGCACCGTGGCAGCACATTCCTTGTGGCCAAGCCAGTCGGGAGTGTTCCCAGGACTGAGGGCCCGGGGGCCCCAGTGCTAAGTGAGATACCAGATCAATTGTATTCCCATGCTCTGTGTCTCTCTCTTCCTCTTAGAGAGGAAACCCATTATCTTACCAAAAAGGCCTCAGTAGGTATTATTGCTGCTGCAGGAACATGTTGATGACTGGATTAAACCAGTCTTCTAATAACGAGAGTATTGTGAGTGTTTTATAACCGGATTGCCATTCATGCTTGCACTAGAACATACCCAGCACAAAGAGACAAAATCAAGGCATCTTCAATTTGGCAGTGAATACATAGAAACAAACCGCCTGCTGAGCCTTTCATGCAAATTAAGAAAAAGACAGACAACTATTTGGGCTTTCATCGATTCCTCTGACATTTGTAGAAGTAAATTATAGAGTTCACTCTGCCAAGATGCCAATACCAGATGGGGTGTCCTATAAAGGGCCTGTATAGAGTTTTTTTGGGCCATATTTAAAATAAAGAGAAGAACACCAAGCAGTATCCACTATTAATATAACTAACAATCCAAAAGTATTCATGAAATTTTGGAAACATCTGAAACAGGCCCTATAAACTAGACCCCCCCCCCCAAAAAAACAAACAAAACAAACTCCTAGCATAAATTTGTCTTAAGACCCACTAATGCAGATCATCCTAAAAACAGCACTCCCTCAATAGCACTAATCAGAATAAGCCAAATGTTTCAACAAACATGAGATGCCTATCTGGAACATTAGACAAATCAAACACAAATCAAACAGATGTATATGTTATCTGGCTTTTGATCATGAATACAAACTGGCTGAACATTTTTTCACGGTGTGGGTTCAAAAGCATAGAAATCCAGACAAAATACAGACTTAGCGACCACAGTTTGGCCATAGAGACAGGATAACACAAAAAATCGGGAAACGTGGACAACAGGCCAGACTGAGACTGAGATTTGCTCTCAAAACATAGCAAATTGAGTACAATACTTGAAAACGACAGGAGCTATCAATTCCCAATTTTTACAAAACTTATTCAAAGCAGAAAACATTTGATTAATCTAGGAGAGAGATGTGCAAGAATCAAAGGAATAATTAGACAGTTTTGGAAATATGTTTATTTTTTTTTTCTTACTGCAAGTGAGATCAGAAGATTGATACCACTCTACGCTAAATCTGAAGCAGCTATCGGCAAGAAAACTAATAAGTGTATTTCCCATAAGCAAATTTTATAACTTCATATTATGTAGTTGCGTGCCATAAACTGAGGAGCAGACAGTGATAACATCCTACTGAATTTGACAGCTAAGAATCTTGACTCACCTATCACTATCTAACCAACACTAACCATTAACTGACCATTTTTTCTCTCACCCAATTATAATATTCATCATATTGGCATTATATAAATGTGTCTGTCAGTGTGAAAGCATGGCAATATTTGTTAACCTTGTTAAAATGGAATTTTAACTGAGTAAGGCAAATACATAACAAGCTTTAGGAAAACAACGGCTAATACAAATCCAGACCATCTTAATTTCTGTCACATCACTGAGGTAATAAATGCAGTCTCACCTTTGAACTTGACTTCCAGCACCTCATTGGCATTCTCAATAATGTCACCATTAGGCCTGAAAGTGTGGCAGGGACAATGCACATTGATCTCCAGGCCAAGATTGGTCTCTGAGGGGGAAACAAGAGCAGACGGTAAGGATGTAAGGAGGTGACATTTTTCCCTGAGGCCATTATCCTGCATGTTAAATGAACCGGTGCTCTTTGGCGGGATATGTAATAAGGTGAGATGCAAAGAAAATGTGAGGTGTCCCACTCACGTCGGTACATCAGCCACTCCCTCACTGTCTCTGTAACATCAAAGGAGACCCACTCAGGCGTTCCCTTGGTCAGGACGTTCTTGCCCCCAACGTAGCGCTGTTTGGCTTTGGGGTCGTCTTTCTGGAGGATCTGTGAGGAAAGATGAAAATGCGACCCAGCTGCATAAACTCTCTTTCTTTTACACACACACAGAACTAGAGCTGTCTGTCTGAGCCAGATTCTCCAGGATGCCTTGGGCCAAATGTCTACTCCTCATGGAAAAAGTGACTCCCTGTGTTGATATCCCCATTTTGCAAGTTAATGCCTGTGCGTTACCCCTCTGCCAATGAGAACCTGGCTGTCCTTCACATCAGCGGTTCAAACTTTGACTTTAGCTGGGCTCCCAGATGCAGTGTCATGCAGTTCAGAAAAAAAAAAGAAGTGCGGGCATTCAGGTCCAAACTGTGTTATCACGTCTCCAAAACCCAAAGTGTACAAAACTGACAATGGGGGAAAACGCAACAATGTGGTTCAGACATTCCTATCTGCATCAGCACCTCCCTGAACAAATGTGTTTATCTGTAGTGAGAAATGTATGTGTTTGGGTGGTGGGTATGAGCCTTTAGCCCCACAGCAGTGCTGTGGATAACCGGGTTCCTGAACATTGTCAGCATCTAATCTGTCTTCCTGTGGGAACGGGGGGCCAGAGGACTGCCAGCGTCAGCCGCCTGCCAATCAGCTCCAGTCTGAAAAGTGTGGGGGCGAGCGAGCAGCTCCATTTACTCCCTCGGTGGGTGACCCTGCCTCTATCTCCTCCTAGGCCCCTGGAAACAATCTGAGGGCCTGACAGTCTGTATTCAGCGCTGGCCAGAGCCTTGCCTCAGAGGTGGTATGCAGTCCGGAGACGCTTGTCTCCCTGGCAGGAAATGTTGGAACCTGATCATTACTCCTAGTCTCTCACGGGAGATTAATGAGGAAACCGAACAAAATAAAATCCATTCCTGACACCACCACCCCCACCCCCCAACCCCACACATACATACAGACATCAAACAGATGTCTGTATGTATGCTTTAACACAGTTCACAAAAAAATACTCATAAACACATAAATGCAGGTGCAGATCTATAAACCCCCTTCTGAAAAAATAACACCTTACTTGATCTAACAAGGATGGACAACTGCTTTGAGATTGACAGCTAAGAAAGAAGAATGGTAATCTAGGGTTTCTTAAAGACGGCTGTGCAAGCTCTTAAATTTGCCCTAATGTAGAATCCATTTGACTGTACGCACATGGAATAATGATCAGCGCATGAAAAGAGGAGAGAGGGAGTTGGACACCCTAATATAAATGTTTTCATCTTTCTCACTGACCTACACAGGCCTTCTGAGAGAAATAGAGCACATTACCCCCCCTGCGCTCTGCTAACAGTGGAAACGAACGGTCAGTTCACACACCTGGTAGAGCTCAATCCTCTGCTCGTTTTTTTTGGCGCCGGGGTTGGGGATCCGCAGGGCTCGAAACTCGGCCCGGAACAAGTTGGTGGAGTTCTTCTCCATGGCCGAGACGTTGAAGCGGAATACCTTGGAGGTGATACCCTTAGGGCAGTAGGGGAGGTCATCTGCAGGTAAAGTGGAAATGATGACTCAACAGTGGCTTTAAAGATGTTATTAAATATCTCCTTACAAAAAAAGATCAGATTGGAACTTATTGTTTCTTTTGTCAGAATCCCTCTAAGCTCTTATCCATCTGTTACCTCATTGTGTACATGTTATCAAAGCCTATTTTCCACTGACATCCTCACAGGGGTGGACATGTTTACCTTCTGATTATTGATACGTTTTTTTGCAGAGGATTTCCCTCTACAAGTTTCGCTCTTTTTGTTTTTACTATTTCTTGTCCATTCCAGAGAGACGTGGGCCATTACCGCGAACCATCTGCTTGTGCTTTGTGCGGTCCGAGTTAGCAACAAGTTGAAGTCATGAAATGAAAACCAAATGTCCCATGTGTGGCGGAGGAGCAGGCTTGCAGTGGGACGGCAGCGTGCTCCTCCTCCCACCAGCTCTGGAGCCCAACAGGTGTTCCGAGGGCTCGGACAGCAGCCAAGTATTCCCTGGAACTATGAGGTTTAGCTGGGAACATGTAGGCTCAGAAGCTGGAGCAGAACAATACCTGAGAAACCATCGAGGAGGGCAACTCCATCCTGACAATAACCCAGCTAAGTGCATGCTTGAGCAGCAATAACTTTGCTGTATGTGATAATACACTGACCTTTAGCAGATTCTGCTAAAGAAATGGCCACATTGTGATTCTATCTGAAAAGCTTCCTGTTTTACTGAAGCTTTTGTCCTTTTTATACCATAATATCATTGAACAGTTTATTAATTTAACAGGCCAAGCACATGCAGTGTTGGGCAAAACAAGCACATAGCAAACTTTTTATGGGCCAAGTGGAAACAGTCATTTACAGCCAAACCATGGCTAATTTATTACTCTAAGCTTACACTTTATTACAAAGCCTCAGATTTGTTGGTGGTTGAAAAGGGCACTGCACCTTTAGCTGATTTGCACCTCGAGCTGTTTCGGAACAAATGGAAACTCAGAAGTTCAGTTGTTCCTGTGTCATGCAAAAGGAACTCGCACATCTCCGAGTATCTGTACTTCATTTGACCCATAATCCTATTTGAGCGTCCTCCCAGTCATTATCTGATATTTCCACAAAGTTTTTTTTCAACTTTTCCTATTTATAGATGACCTTTTCAGCATTCATCCCAAGCCAGATATCTGTCCAGTGTTTCCACACAATCTATAAGGAGGAAACCTCAGTAGCCTTTTCCTCCCCTCACTCACTGCTCTGTCTCACCCCCTCTGCCTCCCCCACAGAAGGTGGAAAGCCCCACTTCTAGAGGAGATTTGAAATTCTAATCAAGTCTTTGGTTTCCTTTTGGATGACCTCATTTTCCCCATTGCAATGGTTTTAGGTGGATTTCACATTATGGCTTATTTTTGCCAAGGGTCTGAAAGGTAATTTGTTCCATGTTGGTAAGTGGAGGGGTTTGCTTGTATAATTAAAATGAAATACATTCACCAATTTACTGACACCACCATTTTTAGATGATAGCGCTTAAGACCGATTGTCAGGATGCTGATACAAGGTTCGCCTAATTTTTTTTTTTTTCCAGTGTTAGATATAATTAAAAAACATACTCTGATACTCTGTATTTTAAACATGGAAATAAACAAATTAGATCTGCTGATTTAGATAAATTACACACTGTTCCTAGTTAAGAATCTGATTACAGAATTTAGTTTTAATCCAGGACATTAACACATTTGCAAAGGTGTATTTATAGTCACATATAAAAGCCTAGATAACAAAATGATGCCCAGCTGATCTCATTCTGATAGTAACACTCAATACATTTGAACATAGATTGGCTTTAAATGAGGGATTTATAGGTAAGGCAGGAAGGCCCGGGGACTGACATTTGAATGGCCCAGTTGCAAAGCTTAACATAAAGTGCCTCATACAGACGCTATTGACCAAACCTCGCACCCTGACACACGCTCACCCTCCTGTGTCTGGGATCATCTCCTGACACAGAGGCTCACTGGTAAAAACTCTCAGGAATCAACTCTCATTTCCCCTTTCCCGGAGGATTGTCTGTGATATCAGTCTCTCCAGAGCTTTGTGGAGGTAAACAAAGGGAATAGGAAGCATTAGGCGGCAGGTGTTAGCCAGCTCCTGAGGTGTCTAGATCTCAACAACAGATACTCCTTTGACAATATAGTAGTTTGAGTGCTCTATTATCGTGTTAAATAGCAGTATCTGAAATTAATATTTGTTTGAATTATGCTATGGTCTGATTTTCACTTACCCATTACCCAGAAATGGACATTTAATTTTATTAAAACAGATTTAAAATGCTGCTTTTGTATCAGAAAAGAGTGTCATTTCTCTACTCCCTACTGGGGCAAGACATGAGATGATGTTATGCAGCTCTGTTCTGAAGAAAAACAAAAGAAAATTCCAGTTGATTAAGGATGAGGAAGCAAAAATGGCAAAGGCGTGGGAGTTTGGTGGTGGGGGTGGATGCTGTTTCTTTGGGAACAGGCCAGAGACCTCTGTCTCTGTTTGTTCAGATGACATCATCTTTCTACTATCCCATATATCAGATACCCTGCTGTCCTCAGCGCTAGTCCTCATTTTTTACTGACCCAACACTGAGTCAATGATTGGCTTGAAATTTCACTGAAGCTACATGCTTCAGTGTGCAAGACATGATCTTCAATGGTTTCTTAAAATGGTATTGTGCCAAAGGTCATCCTTCAGTTCAATAATGTCTTAATCTAATTTCTTCAACAGTATTTGATTTATGATGATATAATGAGCTGCACTGGCCTTCTGATGCATTACAAAATGAAGATCTATTGCTGCCCAGTCTTCATTATGTTTCATTTAGTCATAAATGGGAAATAACTTGATTTGAATTACTAGTAGTGTCTAGCAAAGTAGTCTGGAGCAAGTGGCGCATTCAAGTATGAGAGAAAAGTTTCTGTTTAACTTTTTAACTGGGCAGGAAAAAAGCAAAACTTGACAACATTCCCAAACACTCCCACCTTCCAAAAAACAGTGAATGTAAAACTCATTATATCCAGTAGGAATGAAAATGAACTACACTGCAAAATGATCAAGGTGACAGACGTTATGTTCCTGCATAGTGCAACATGCCCTGCTCTCTTTACGATTACATAATGGAAAGGGTGAGAAAAGTGCTAATTAATGTATGTTGGCACCTTCTGTTAATAAAAGTGAAAGTCTTGCCAGTAATAAGTCAAGTTCATGTCTTGTATTATCGCCTAATGTATGGCCTACAGCATGAGACCAGCGTGATGTGTCCTGGGCACCTGGCCATCACTGATTCCACTCCTTAGACCTCTGTTTGTTTTGGGAGCTCTGGCTACCTCTGACCAGTGGATAAACCCCGAGCTGTGTATTTTGAATGTCAGAAGCACTTTGTGGGACCTGTGAAATGGATTTGATTCAGGGCTAATGCTGGAACCGGCAGAGGCTCTGCTTAGTGTCACAGCACAGCATAAACACCTGTTGATTTCAAAATGGCAACACCATACACTAACCGGCCTCTGACCGTGAACAGGCACAAATCAAACTCTTCTACTTAAAAACCGACTTTCTCTGGAGAATCTGCTGCTCAGTGAGCTTCTGTTTCTGATTTCTGGAACAATCAATGAACCATAGTTTATACAGGAAATACCAATATGGATGAACAAGGGAATTACACGGAGCTACTCAGCTCTTCGCTACTAAAGAGAAATAGTGGGGGGAATAGAAGTGAGAGTCGTAACAGTGGATGAAAAATATTGGGAATCTGACGGCCAGAAAATGGAAATGAGGTATTGGAGTTGGCAAAATATACTAGACTAACTGCCTGAGAATTTTCCTCGCTTAGGAATGTGTCAGAGTTAGGCTGGAGTTCCCATAGCTTTGGTGTGAGGTATGTATGAGGAATGGTGCTCATTCCAATTAGACTGCTTACTTTGCCCTCTCCTTTGCGCACCGCTCCACTGCGCACAGGCGCGTCTGTGCGTAAAAGCTGCACAGACACGAGTGGACTTAACGCCAGCTGGAAAAATGAGGTGCCTGTTTTTGACATCGTTACCTCACCTATAAAAATGTTGTATCGAGGCCATAAAGTTTTTAGTTTTATGAGCATAAATAGATTTGCACAAGTGAGTTTCCAAAGGCATTTGGATCACGTTTGAGCATCTAGCCTACTTCTGAAAGTGTTGGCTGCCAATCATAAATAATAACTCCACCCTAAATACTTTTAATCACCCACATATTATACATAATATGTTTGTAGTTTATTAGGTGAGTGTGGGAAGTTGCAAAAAAAATAATCAAAAGACAATACACTTACTGTTTTCTGGCGGACCATTGATCATGTTGAACTTGTATATCTCTTTGGCATAGTACTCAGTCTCCGTGTTATCCTGTCCACAACTCTGATGCCTGTCTCTTCCCAGCTCCTCAATGAGCTCCTTGGTGCTGTTATAAAGGGCCAGAACCTGAAACGGTACTTGACTTGGACCTGTTGTTTGAGGCGGACTGGTCAGCCGGAGTTTACTTAGAATCTGTCCCCGGACCGCCTCTACTCTCTTTTTCTTTATGTGGTCGATGTCCACCGTAGTGCAAGTGGATAGCGACAAAGTCATTGTCACACAATTTGAGAGGAGGAAAAACAGAAGTGCTTTCCCTAGATTCATATTTTACTCTCCTTTCACTCACAACCGCGGCTTGTCAAGTAAAAAAAAGACAAAACACAACTAAATTCCGATTAGGAAAAGAATCCCTTTTCTCTTTTCATTCAGGTCGTGAGTGAGTTCTGTTCCTGGAGGAATCCCATTTTCTCAAGTGCTATGTCATCTTTGCAAAATGCGCATTTGCATGGGAGCAAATCCGTGCCATTTTGGAAAATAATCTCAACTCTTCCTTATAACTCTTTATCCTACTCTTCATCCCCCCTTGTCTCATGCAAGCATCTCTTCTCTTCTTCCCGAGTTTAACGGGCACCGATCTCTGCACCGCGGGTCACTTTCTCCATTGCATTGAGCTCTTTCCATCCACTTGTGCTTGTGGAGTCAGTGAGCCTCTCTGCTGTCTCCCTGCAGTCCAGCCTCTAACACACACGAGCGCTTTCCACTCTCACTCATACTTTATAGCCACAAGCTGTGACGTTTCCGAGGG
Organism: Micropterus dolomieu; assembly: GCF_021292245.1. Classification (NCBI taxonomy): domain Eukaryota; kingdom Metazoa; phylum Chordata; class Actinopteri; order Centrarchiformes; family Centrarchidae; genus Micropterus; species Micropterus dolomieu. The sequence goes on from NC_060160.1 coordinate 17,686,086, forward strand.
AGGGGCAGCCAGTTGTAGCACAATGAGATCTGTCCTCATCTGAAATGCATTGATTTAAGGCTTAAAATGTTGTGTTGTCAAACTTTACAACACGTGCATAATATTGGGCAATGAGGGGTTTCGCAAGAACTTGTTCTCGAAAAAATACGGAAGCCCCACTGATTGCACTGATTTGTCAAGCCACGTTTTTTGTTTTCTGTCCTTTCTACGGAGGGAGAGGACAAAAAACAATTTGTACTTAATGAATAAGACCGAAGTGAATGTTTTACTGTGTGCTCATACATCCATCAATTAAGGACCATAAGCCTGACTGGGGTGAGTGGAATTTTATGGTGGATCTTGGACAATAGTATTTGGACAATATTGACCACATCTAAAATAAAGTTTTAGAGGAAAATAAAATGCATATAGACAGCCAAAGTTAACAAAAGGGATCTTGAAGGTGCCCACGGGGCCCAGCCTGCTGGCTAGATGTGGCTACCGTTCAGTTTCTCTAACATAAAACATGCGCAACAGCGACATCTAGCGGACATCAGGCGGAACCTCAGGTCCCATTTCTCTACTTCCTTTCTGAGATTGTGGAAGGCAAACTCTGATTGTTTAAATGACATAATGTTTAACTGTCCCTTAAGGCTGGCCCTTATATTTTAATGACCCGACACTGAGTCAATGATTTATCCTTGACCTTTCACTGCAACTGCATTCTTCAGTGTGCTAAGCTTTCTAAAGTGCGCAGGTCATCCTTCAGTTCAAATATCTTAGTCTTTACCTTTTTTACCAACAGTGTTTGTTTTATGGTGACACTCGACATTGGATTTTGGTGACATAATGAGCCACTAAGGCCCTGTGATGAACCACAAACAGATCGGTGTCCCAAAACCTTCCTGGGCTTTTGACCCTGCAGTAGGGAAACACAGGGAGCTACTGTCAGACAAGGGATGCAAGATTTTTAAGAGGCATTTATAATGATTATCATCATATTCAGTAACAGCAGCAGCAACATTAACATCAATTTGTCACTCGGCTTCACGGTGCTGGATTGGGACGCCCACGTTTCTTCTGATTGGCGTTGCTACGTGACGCTTGTTGACATTCAGGAAGACGCAAAGAGGAGAGAAATGGACGAAAACTTTCAGCTCGGAGATGCTGGAGGGGTAAAAAACGTGAGTGACTGGTTTGCAACGCAGATAATGAAGTGAGGGAATAGGAGCAGAGGTAACATTCATTTAGTGTAATATTGTAATGGTGTAGCGAGGCTATTGCTAGCTACTTAGCTATTAAGCTAACTTAATGTAAACGTCAGTATTAGCCAGACAGCTATTTAACCTCTTACAAAGAGACATTAGCGTTTAACGTTACTTGTACTGACGCCAGCAGGAAGACTAATCTCTAAGTATATAATTTAACTAACGTTAGCTTAATGTTAACCAAGTGGTTCAAAGTGGTTAGCCCGGCTAGCCGAAATTTCCCGACATGCACAGCTCAGTGCTTTGTTTTCTTTCCCCACTCTGACCTGACTGGACGTGTGTAATTACTCTGTCGAAAAGCGTACACGAAACGACGATATTCTGGTGCACATATTCTGTAACTCAGTTTCTGTGACATCCTTTTTCCATAACCGACACTTTCTTATCTTTGAACTGGGTGACATAGCCCTCACCTGGGCTGGACATTCGTTTACTGCAGCTAGATAGGATCCATGGAGGGGTGCGTTTACCGCTGAGTTTTGGTGTTTGGGGGTGGGGGGAGCTCCTTGTTAAAGTTCAGTTTTATTGTGTTGAAGTATTTGCAATGACAACAAAACCATAACTTTAAAAATATTTGAATTAAAATTAATTCCACTTACCGCAAAGGAACATCTTCACTTATCTTAAAGGTAAATTCAGATCTGTCATTCAGGTATAAGATAAATCATGATTCCTAGACCTTATGGGGTATGACAGTTTAAGTTTACAGTACTTGAGAGAACACTTTCTACAAATGACAGGGGTGTTCCCAGAATGTCTGCTTAACACCATTCTATCTATTTCTTTCTAACATCAAAATCTGTTTTCCATTTTAAAATGATGTCCATTTCAAAGGTTGTAAAGTCTGGACGAAGAGCCCGTCTTGCAGCAGACCAATCATCATTTGAAGATTCTCGTTACGTAAGGAAGTCCTCCACCTCTGCTTTATTGGGAGAAGTATGTAATCATGTGCCAATGGACAATTAGTTGCATGTTACAAATTTCACCTCACAAAAAGCTTCACAGTCATAAATATGCATTTTGCTTTTGTCTCATACACGAATCACAGGATGACGATGAGGTAGGTGGCATGAAAAAAGCTGTGACTTTGCATGGCTTCTGCTTCAAGTGCTCCAGACATAAACCTTCATAAACATTGGTCTAGTCAAGAGTTGCTATAATTGTTTGCTTCCGTTCCACCGGTTGGATTGGATATCCAGGCCTGTTGAGTTTCACCACCTCTCACACTACAGCACACACAGTAACACCATCTTGACACACATATGGTGGAACGTTTTAATGGAGTACAGTGTTTATGTAGAGACGTTTGAATTGCCATTTTTGTACTTGAGCAGGTTTTAAATCACTGTTCCCAAACTGTAGCTGCTCTTCATTTAATGTCCTGTGTGTATTGGATATGGTGTGCTTGCATGAAATGTTCTGAAGTGTTACTTCATAGAAGCTCTAAACCCCTTTTTAAACTTTAGTTAGAAGAAAACATTGTAATTGTCCTCTTGTAAATTGTCTAACTGAAAAACAAGCAGATTACATCACTGAAGTCCCCATTACTCTAGCTACAATTTTCATAAATGCTCTCCTTATACTGCCTAGTGTGACATGAATAACTTCAAGTCTCAAAGCAGAAACGCTGTAACATTTTCTCCGTGTTCTCTGCCTCTTCAAACATATTGGCGTTAATGTTGCAAAATTAAGACTGATTATAGGGCAAAAATAAATGAAAAGTTGAAATATAACAAATAATTTCACTTCACCGTTGTTGACATTTATGGAATAAGTCACATCTCCTGGTGAACTGTAAACCAGCCAACATTCCCAAAGCAAAAAAATTCCAGCAATGCTTTTGCTTTAGGCTAATCTTCCAAATTAGGCCAACTTCCCTAATGTATGAACCAGTATTCTCGCGCCCTCTCTGACCTGCTGTGCACATGCAATACATTTTTCCAGAGTGCCGTGCGACTGGGTGGTTTTATTTGCAGTCTTCGTTTATCAACCCTGGCCTCTTCTGCCTAAAATACCCAACTGATTGGTCACATTCCTGACATCCTTTTAAACAAAGATTCATTTGCTTTTATGGGCTCATAAGGTTTGGCCACCACAACTGCCTTGCCCCAGAGACCATCAGAGAATCCTAAATTAGAAACCATGAGGGCTAAGCTAATTGCCTTAGCAGCCATAACTATTTTACTACAACTGTGAGGTTCATATTTGGTCATGAGGAATTGGAAGCACATATTTGTTTTGTTTCTCAGGACACTTGCGGTCCTCTCCATTTTTGTAGTGTGAAATAACTGTCAGAGGAGGAATTTATTACACTCAAAGACCGTGTTATCTTGTCTCTGTCTGAAAATTGTTGATTGTCAAAAACACCAAACATTAAACATCAGAGGGATTTCACATCACTCGAAAGGTTTTTTGTAATGTTGCTTAAAATGACTCAGTTGTCATTATTGTAATACGTTTTGTTCTTAATAAAGAGACAGTTACTAATTACACAAAGTTGAGGGAGCTTGTTCAGCCTCAGCTCTCTTGTTTAATGGTAATATACAGCAGAGCCGAGTGGCTCGCCCTCCCTCTGCCCTGCTTAATGGTGACATTCAGATTTATAAATGGCTTTAGTGAAGGAACCAGCCATGAAAGATTATTTCCTCTTTCATCATAAACGAAAGAAATTCTTCACGAGCACTTTGTCCTCTGCAGACCCAATTTAGTAATGAGAAATGTTGTGCCTGTTTTCCCTCTAATTCATTTGTCTAGTGCCCACCCTCGTGCGCTCTGAGGTATTCATTCATTCAAGTGCTGGTCTCAGGGTCCCGGTCTCAGGATCGAGATGCATACTCCGTTTACTATTTTCAGAAGCAAAGAATGAGAGGTAGAGGGTCACTACCCCCCCCCCCCTCCCCCCCGAATCTATTTTAGAGTCAGATTTACAGGCCCTGGCAGTTCCCACACTCTGCTCTATATGTTCTGGTGCTGGAAATGGACAGTACTGAAAACTCTACAAATCAATGCAGTACATATAGATTATTCTGTACCGCACATACCAAGCACATTGTGCTGTTTGGTAGTTTGCAGCTTTCAGGATTAGAGGTGAACTTTAAATTGTCCCCATACTTTTACAAGACAATTAAACTTACTTTAAAACAAATCCTTTATATTTATACTAAGTTTAGGGGTCTGTATTTCTGGACAAGAGGGCCAACTACTGGCACATTTCCACATTAAAAACTTTTGGTGGCATGTTTTTTATAGGTCTGTTGTTCATGGATTTTGCACTTATATAAAGCACAATATATAACCTATTCACCACTATGTCAAATAGGTATTGATGTAACACACATGCCCTGTAATTGTTACAAAACCTAAAGCTATATAAAAACATGATTTTTTATTTGCTTTTCTTGCCCACAATTAAAGCCTAACAACAGTTAAAATGCTTCCAACTATGGTTTATTTATCTTCTAAGTTGCTGAGTTAGTAAACATTCAGTGAAGCTGTTTGCTATTAATGTTCTCTTGTCTTCCAGGGGCCCCCTCCTAAACCGGCCCGGCGGCAGGGCGGCTGGGCAGAAGAAAGCTCTGGGTCTGGTTCTGCCAAGTATGTATCTTCACCCTTTCCTCCATCTCCCGCGGCTACGCTGAAGGTGGAGCCTGCGAGCTGTGGTCTTGGGTTATGTGTTATTAATGAACTCTCATGCTGTTGAATGAGCTTATTTATCAGTGCATATTTGGGACTCAGGCTGTGAATCAACAAGGTTAGAGGGAGCCTGTCTGAGCAGGCGACTCTCCATTCGTCTTCATCTGTGAGCAAGGCGGTAATTGACATGGTTAATGCATCAGCCACAGGAGGGCACTGTTAGTCAGCTAGCCACTTCATCACAGGGTTCAAGCCACTTAATCACCCCTTACCATTGCAGTCTGCTCTTTACACGGGGAGCACAACATGGAGAATTCATGAAATATTTGGAACAGATGGAAGGTGTTTGCCACAGGCTTTCGTCTACAACTAACAAATCTAAATCTAAATACTGTACATGACTGAGTCAACATGAGACTTTCTTATTGTACTGTGAAACTACGTCTCTAGTTTTCTCTTCCACCTGCCTCTGTGCTTCCTTTTTTTCAGTCTCAGTAGAGTTGAGAGAATAGGAGATGCATTGAAGTGAACAGGCTGAGTCAATTGTGCTTATTTGTGTAGTTTACTGCACCGTTAGTGCAAGCAGGGAAAACAGCAAACTCAATAGATCTTTCCTTTCTCACAGAAGGTCAGCGTGTCGCTTCTCTGCTTTTGCGTAACCCAGCTTGATTCCCAGTCTCAAAGCGATTGAAATACAGGAGGTGTAAAAGGGGTTTGCACGCGCATTGATCCTCTCTGAAACAAAGTAAGTAATGGTCCCCCCTGGAACTGGCAAGGACTTTTCCCTTCAATGTCACCCCTCATGCTCAATCACCGCCGCCCTCCTCCCACTAATCCCAGCGCAGAAATCCCGGGATTTGTCGATCTATCACTTCTAATTGACACTAAATGATCTGTCAGTTTATTGATGAACCTTTGAAACCAGGTTGTCACAATATATTTTATCCCTAACAACTTTTTCCAGACAGTTTTACCATGTCTATCGCTTTGCCTTACATGAGTCTTAATCAAGGGGCCTGTAATGTGTCTTAAGTGTCTCCACCCCCGCCCTCCAGACAGGACACAGTCCAAGGGCAGGCAGGTAGGCTCCCTCAGCTCCTCTCTGCACTGCCTGGTTGGACTCCAGTACCTTCAAAGATGTTGGTCTATACTCAGACAACATGGATAAGACAGACAAAACAGGAGTCAACATTTTTAGCTAGGGAAGGTTCAAAATCATTGATGATTTTATGTGAATCTTTCCATACCATGAACAAAAAACACATTAATTAGCCTAATATGGTTCCATCTTTTCCAATACACAGCAAACATATCATAATTTAATTGTCCATATATATTCAGATTTATGGCAGGTGATGTATGAAGTATTCAGATTCTCCTGTCTACTCTTGATATCTTGATTTTTGTACAAGCTTTATTTTTTTGAGTTGATGAGTTTGTTTGCCTGAACTGCTCAGTTTGTCAAGTTGTCAAGTTAGAGTAATCTTTATAGCCCAAAGTCCCAAATCGAATTTGTGTTAAATGCTGTCCCTACAGCAAACTGTTCAGCAATCAATTAATACTGCACTTCTGAAATCCCTTTTTTTAGTATGAAAGGATATAAATGACAGCAAGGGAAATACTGTTTCAATACTAGATGTACTACTTGTAAATCCAGAAGGGGGCACTAATCAACCAGGAGTACTAGCAAAAGCATTTTGCTTCAAGAAAATTCTTCACATTTTTAGGCTACTAATGAAAACATACTGAAACATACTCTGCTTTGATTCCTTTCTTCTATTGTATAGTCAAATACATCTTGGGTAATAATAATGAGTTCATATTTGTTTTTCTGTGATTGCTGCTTTCTTAAAACACATATTGAATGCTAAAAATACTGTGTTGAGTCAGGGAAGTGTCAAAACACAGTGTTTTGGGGTCTGGCATGCTCTGTTCAAGCTGAGCTGTGTAAATGGAAAGAAGTCTGAAAATAGCAGCATGATGAAGCAGGAGACGAGGCTGAGAAAACAGAGAGGAGAGAAGAAGACAACTGTGTCTGATATAGCACAGTTACTATCATTAGATACAGATGAAGAGGATGTAGCCAACAAGATTCTTCCAAGGACTGTGGCAGAAATTGGCATGTGTATATCTAAATCTATATCTATATCCTGTATATCTATATCTATATACTGTGTGTGTGTGTCTAGAGAGAGAGAGAGAGCGAGAGAGAAATATATAACTATATAACTATATCTATCTCTATATATATCTCTCTCACGTGTGTGTATATATGTGTGTGTGTGTGTGTGTGTGTGTATGTATGTGTATATATATATATATATATATATATATATATATACGTGAGAGAGAGATATCTTTTATATATATATATATATATATAGTCAACCGCTTATCCTGTGTACAGGGTCGCGGGGGGCTGGACCCAATCCCAGCCAACATTGGGCGAAAAGGCGGGGTACACCCTGGACACGTCGCCAGTCCATCGCAATATTTTATTTCATTTGTCTAACTTGTTGTTTCTGCTGCTTTACAGACCTTCAAGAAGACCTGCAGCTGAAGACCTGGAAGAGTAAGTTCCCACCACATCCACATTTTATTGTACTCTTGTAGTCAATGCCAGTTACATTTTTGTGTGCATGAATAAAAATAGGTCAGGTAAAATGTATGTTCCCTTTGCAGTAAAGTGGAAATAGTGCTGTACTTTCACATTGTCCTTGGTTGCAACTAATCCTTGCCTTCTAAGAACAATCACTTAACATGATTAAAAAACAGCGTGACTGAGTTGTCATCACTTTTATTGCTGTTAGGAGCCAAGTTTTCTTGTTATTCTAGTTTTTTCCCTCTCACCCCCCTCATATCATTCTGTGAATAGAATAGACATCACAAGGAGAGCCAGGTAGAGGATGCAGTCGTCCATGTTTTACTCATCATCGCAGTTGGAGCCTGGTGCCTGAATGGCTGTAGCAAGACAGAGGCTTTGTGTGTAAAGTTGTTACCCTGCAGAAAATCCCATATGTTATGCTCCTGTCACAACTGTCTTGTCTTAGTAATACTTACGCAGACTGCTGCTCCGGCTGGGTTTGTTTTTAAAAAAAAATCCTAGAGGTGATCTTGTCTAAGGCTGCTGTCACCCAGACAGCACAACAGCGTTTCATAGCACCGTCAGTGCCTTTTGGCAGAGGCTACTGTTCAGTGTCCTAACTACCATGAGAGGAAGACGAGACAAAAAACAGGCCTGTCATCAAAGCAAAGTAGCCGACTCACTCACTTCCTATGATGACCTCACCGTCGGGCTGCGTTTTGAAAGAATTAAATTATTCATACTCTCACACTTCCTGTTTCCGCAGCCGCCGTCTGCGACCACAAACTCCCCAGGGCTCAGATGATGAAGGAGGTAAGAGCACCCTCACTATCCCCTACTCTGTGTCTCTCCTCACGGGCAAAGAGAAGCCCTCCAGCCCCTCTGCGGCACATTCATCCTCGGGAAGTAGAGCAGATAAGCAGGCAGTCAGATCATCGCTTTTCACTGATGCTCACACCATATTTCTCCTTGAATGCAGCATGGATTCATGTGTTCGAACTCTGCCTTTGACCAGTGTTCCTTTTTTTGACCAGCGTGTGACACCATCTGAGCAATGCCCTTTTGATGAAAATGACAAGTGAATATGCTCATTAGATAAGGTTGGATCTATAATCGATGGAGAATGTAGTGGCAGGATTTAAGTGTTCCCCTCACCACCCAGAGCGACTCAGTTAGTCACAAACACACACATGTACACACACAGTGTCAGGCAAGTGCTGTTGAATACAGATCAAGCGGTAACTGAGTCACCTGAGGGCCCAACTCTGCGCACCTCAAACAATGTCAGGACTGAGGGGGGAAAATTCAGCTAAACCCTGCCTAGAAAAATTGTTCTATTATGCGGCACTAGGCAGCTGGGGAAATAGGGTCAAATTGCCTTAATAAAGGTAGGTTAAAAGCATGAAATGCTCAGTTGACAACACTGAAAGACTTAGACACATCAGCACCTCAGGTAGGTGCCATTCATGAACAAATAAACAAATGACATATTGATCAAACCCTTTTAGCTACAGTAAGCTTACCTCTGTTTAAAAAATGTCCATCACTATGACTATTAATAATAATTAGAATAGGAAGAAGAATAAAAAATAATTTATACAAGTCAAAACGAGGCTATGAATATGTGATAAATTACCAAATATTAGGGAGGATCATTTTTATCTCTTTGTGTCAAATGTTTTCTTGTGTGTTTTATTCAAATATTAAACTTTTTATTGTTAATTTTCTCATGAGAACTGAACTATGATAGAGATTAAAATTAAAATGTATGCATATACACATGAAGTTCAGATACTGTTCTTTTCTGAAATTCTTACAACACTGTACGTTTCTATCTATTATGTACACACATTGTCTGTCACTGTCGAGTGTGCACTGGCTCATATGGCCAGTTGTATGAAGAGTCCAGAGGTTTGGTTCTCTTGCAGTTAATGCCGCCGGAAAGATTATTACTCTGTGGAGGGAGACCTCTTAATACAGAGCCGGAGGCAGGGGCATTGGAAATTACAGTGCTGAGGGTTAGTGAGATAGCCCCTGCGATCTTGATTATGTCCCCTACCCTTATCCTTTATGTCCACTGGCTACAAGCACAGAGAGGGAAAGAGAGAGAGAGAGAGAGAAAGCTAGCCCAGTCCCCTGCTCCCATCTCCCCATCAGATGCCCCCACAGCCTCCACTGGTCACTTAAAATAGCACCAATATCGCAAACACGCTCATCTGTTTCATGTCTCACTGTCTTAGCCGGTGATGTGTTGAATATTGTCCCATAAATAGATTCTGTGCCAAGGTAATCATTTGACTGGACCCCTGTGTAGATTATAGGAGCCCAAGTAATGTGGGGAGACGTCCTCCTCTCCAAAGTCACTAACTGGCGTGTGCCTGCCGGGAGTATGTCTACATTCACAGCAAATTATCCCCTTTTGATATTTACATGCTTCAGCGAGGAAGCCGGACGCGACCGTGTAATAAGGATATGCGTGGCCTGCCCGCTGCCAGACAAAAGCCACCTTGACACATGTCCAGCTGAGGGAAGGAAGTCAGCGTGGGTAGTGTGTGCTGCGCTGAGGAGACAGCTCCTCCTGATGGAGCTGCCCTTTGCACCAGAAGAAAACACTGGTCTGTTTTCAGCTGCTTTGATGCCCTGCTTGACCTCCAGTAATGGATTGAATTTAAAACTTATTTAAAAATGTTGTTCCTTTTTTCTCTTAATAATAGACTTTGCATATAGACAACATATGCCTCTGTGCTTCACACTGAACTCTCATGGAGTTTGTGTTAATAGTCCGTTACTGGCTGAAATGAAAAAGAGTGTGATGTGGACAGATAGACAACCCAGGAAGCTGTTTGCAAAGAGCCGGACGACAAGGCTTTTTGATGTCATTGCACTAAGACCATTAAATTTGATTGGGGGTCCAGGGGGGACGGATTCTGCTGAACGCTGTGCTTTGTAAATGAGAGGACAAAGTGTCACCAGGGCCTCATGAATATGAAATACCTGCGCCTGCATTTATTTGGATATCAGAAACACAGATGAATCTTGTCAGCGGCTAAACGAGTGTGGCATTTTTAATTTGGTTTAATTAAAAAAGAGAAAGAAGTATCTTACCAACAGAGGGTGAGCTTTTGTTATATACTGAAAGTTGATGGTTTAGGTTTTGAACAAGTTGTCTTCAGAATTTTTCATCCATCTGAGTAATGTTTTCTAAATCAAAATAATTTCTCTTCATCTCAACAGCCCATAACCTTTATGTAGAAATGGAATTTTGTGTACCGTCAAGGATCGATGTTTCCTCATCTCCACTTTATTTTCAGGAGTTATTTTGAAGGAATGGTGACACAGATGCCAAGACATTTCCTCACATCAGATGCAGACTTCCATCTCGCCTCCATTTAGCTCCTCTATTGACTTTCCCCTCAGGGTGGAGTACTGTGGTTAGAGATTACTGACACCCCTCTTCGTGCAGTCCAGTTCTCTCTTTTTCTCTCAGTAGCTGTCTGTTCCTCTCTCTCTATCTCTCTCACTGTCAACACTCGGCTAATAAGGATGTGCAGTCTGCCCCCCCCCACACACACACACACAAAATACAAAATAATGTTCAGGAAAGCCATATCACGTATCACCCGTATCAAGTGTTTACTGTTTACATGATAAAACTGAGACCATTTTCCTCGATGTTCTTCTTTATCTGGTAACCTTTTGATGATAAATGTCATCAGTTAATAGGGTACTCATTTCAATCAATCTCTTTATTCATTATAAACTATTTGTCTTATTTTCATGCCATCGTTATATATTCCTTTTTATGCCTCTTATTATCATGCTCCAACAAATGTCCATCTGAAAAATGCTGTGAAAGTTTGCCCTGTCCTTCTTGGGAGTGGAGCCATCCTCTGTCCTGTTGCGTTTTGCCAATTAAAGTGGGTTCCCACTGTTTGAGCAGCGGGTTGGCGGCTCCTGGCACTGCAGCCCCTGCCAGGCCGCACTGTGACTTCCGACCCCACACAGATGGGCCCGCAAGCAAATACTCTTGCACATGGCTGGATGCCGCCCCAGTCGGAGTGGCAGAGTGGACATGGAGGTCGGCCTACCGGCCACTGCGGGTCCTGGGGGTGGGCGGCGCTGACAGGGCCCAAATGCTAAGGTAGCAGGGGGTGCTTTCTGGGGAGCCCCTGGCCAGCGCCCCTCTCACAGCAGGAAGAGCTGCCGCCTCGCCTCCTGAATATTCATGGCCGCATGGCTATTGTGACAGGGCAGCTCTTATGAGGATGTAGCGAGAGAGGGAGGGGAGGAAGTGCCACACAGACATGGTCACACATACACATAATTACACAAAAATGTGCACTTCTAGCAGCCATACACAGGATTTACTGTATTCTTCATAAATGATTTATTTGGCTGCCAATCTGATTTCCTCAAATTATTAAAAATCGGTCTGTAAAATGCTGTGTTCTCTGTTTTTCGATTTTCAGATATTCCAGTGATTCCAGACCTTGATGAAGTACAGGAAGAAGATCTCACCATGCAAATTGCAGCTCCACCAAGGTACAGTAGTGAATGCCTTAAACTGAAACTCAGTATCACTCAGGATTTTCACACACACACACACACACACACACACACACACACACACACACACACACACACACACACACGTGCACAGAGTGTGTCCCCAGACCCATGTCTGACAGTTAACCTCTGCCCGTGCACAGGACAGTACATCAGTAGCCTGCTCTGGTGACTTTGATGGTTACCTGTCCTCCACACGTGCCATTGCTAAGTGTCTTGCTTTATCGGGCTGAAATGGAGAAATAACAGTTGGGTGTGATTTATGCAACTCTGTTACCAGGGTCCCGACTAACCGGGCCCTTTGATTTACAGGGCAGTGAGAGACACGCCGACATGTGTCGAATATGTAGCAAGGCTATGACAGCGGTGGAGGTTATTAGGCTGGGGCTTGCTCTCTGTGCGAGATAATATCCACATTGAACTCATTGCGAGGGCAATGTAGCGTGTAATGTGCAGTAAGTAGGACTGGCATGCACTGCTAGGCCCCGGCCACTTTCAGAGCCCCCCCACTTAATTCCAACCCACAGATAAGCAGCTGGGTTTCAATTTGAAGCGTTTACCACTTGGCAACCATCTCTTGCTCTCTGTGGTCTTTGCTTGAAGTCTTGGAGCTTTATTGTGCACAAACTTTAAACTTCTACAAAGCCACTTCTCAGTCTTGGTTTGCAGGCAGTGTGAAAGCACTGCAGTCAGGCTGGCTACTATGTTTCTTTGACATGTTGTCCTTATTGAACTACAGGTCTGTTTGTGTATCCAATGCTTATTCTCATTTTCTGTCACCCTGTTAGCATCCAGGTGAACCGTGTGATCACCTACAGAGATCTGGACAATGATCTTAAGCATTATTCTGCGTTCCAGACACTAGTAAGTCAAGGACATTTATTTTTATATCTCTTTGATATTCCTACCTCTCTTCTCGCCAAGGTGGTCCATTTAATTTTGCAGCCAACATCACCTCTGTTCGTGCAAGCTACGTGAATTTTACCATGTTCTTTCTTCAGGATGGAGAGATTGACTTGAAGCTCCTCACCAAGGTTTTAGCGCCAGAGCAGGAGGTGAAAGAGGTGAGTGAGTTTTTAGTAAATATAGCTTGTGAGCTCCCAGCGAAGGCCCGTCCAGCTGTTTCTAGAGCACCAGGGGAGGTTGCCGCTCTGTCTCCCAGGTAATCAAGATTTATGATGTGTACATTAACACCCTCTGCTCTCCTTCCTCATTCTCCTCTCTTTGCTCCCTCTGTTCCCCACGCTCCCTTTCTTGGTTATGTCTCCCTCTAACTCTCTAATTCTTCTTTTCTACCTGTTATGTCTCTCTTTTGTTCTGCAGGATGATGTGAGCTGGGACTGGGATCATCTGTTTACAGAGGTGTCCTCAGAGCTGCTGATGGAATGGGATCAAGGAGAGAGTGAGGAGCAGGCTGTGTTGCCTGTAACATGAGGAGGAGGTTTGGACTGGGACTTTAAATAGCTCCAGTGGGAACTGGGTGAAAGTCCACTACACAGAAGGGCCAGTGACTTTGGTTATAGTAACTTTAATAATGTTTGTTATCCAGAATTTATATTTTGTAAAGTGTATATACAGTGTTTTTTTGTAGTTTTGAAATAAAGTTCACTGTGAACAGTAAACAGAGCAGTGTTGTCCTACCCTTTCTTTGTTTAGGTTTTTGGAATTTCACCCCTTTTTTGTTTGTTAGTTTTTAACAGCCAAAAGGCAAACTGATTTTGTTTGAAAAGCTCCCCTGAAAAAAAGCTGTCACAGATAAAAATGCCCTCCCTATACTGCCAGCATTATCAACACCCTCATACAAGTCCAAGGTTGATAATCAGCTAAGCTGAAATCCAGTTGATTGTGTTCAAATTAACATTCCTCATTAAAGCCCACAACCTTATTGTTATTGACTGTGCCATTGACTTTATCTTCCAGGTCTTCGATAGGAGCAACCCCTTCTTCACTATTATCTCAAATGCATTGAACAGAGTTCCTATTGACACCTGGGGGATTAGCATACATTATACCTTTTACTGGATAAAGAGGAATGCGTTGAATACTGTGGCTTCAACACGCGCTGGTCGCATGTATCAGCATTCAGTTTTGTCTTTGGTTCATGTGTGTGAATATAAATGCAGGCCTCCAAAGTCAGGCCAGGTCTATTAGGGAAACAGCTGTAACATTTACAGATTGTGATTAGGTTTATTTCTGAGGCCGAGAGCAGTCTCATGACATTTGGGGATGCACAGCAAAGTCCTCAAGGACACATAATCTATGCATCTAACAGCTCAATCACTGCCCATCACAAATAGGTCCAGCTTTTTTCATTTGGTGGGCCTTGAATCAACTTCATCAAGTGTAATACCTCTGGACGAAGCTATCACGGGATATTTGTGCTCAGAATAATTGTGTGTGACAGAATATTTGAGCTCAGTGCTCAAACGTAGTGAGTGATCTCTGTTTGTTTCTCTTATCAGACATACAAGCACACACTTTTTTTTTACCGCC
>NC_060160.1:17700708-17707872 GCF_021292245.1 Micropterus dolomieu
CCACACGTGCCATTGCTAAGTGTCTTGCTTTATCGGGCTGAAATGGAGAAATAACAGTTGGGTGTGATTTATGCAACTCTGTTACCAGGGTCCCGACTAACCGGGCCCTTTGATTTACAGGGCAGTGAGAGACACGCCGACATGTGTCGAATATGTAGCAAGGCTATGACAGCGGTGGAGGTTATTAGGCTGGGGCTTGCTCTCTGTGCGAGATAATATCCACATTGAACTCATTGCGAGGGCAATGTAGCGTGTAATGTGCAGTAAGTAGGACTGGCATGCACTGCTAGGCCCCGGCCACTTTCAGAGCCCCCCCACTTAATTCCAACCCACAGATAAGCAGCTGGGTTTCAATTTGAAGCGTTTACCACTTGGCAACCATCTCTTGCTCTCTGTGGTCTTTGCTTGAAGTCTTGGAGCTTTATTGTGCACAAACTTTAAACTTCTACAAAGCCACTTCTCAGTCTTGGTTTGCAGGCAGTGTGAAAGCACTGCAGTCAGGCTGGCTACTATGTTTCTTTGACATGTTGTCCTTATTGAACTACAGGTCTGTTTGTGTATCCAATGCTTATTCTCATTTTCTGTCACCCTGTTAGCATCCAGGTGAACCGTGTGATCACCTACAGAGATCTGGACAATGATCTTAAGCATTATTCTGCGTTCCAGACACTAGTAAGTCAAGGACATTTATTTTTATATCTCTTTGATATTCCTACCTCTCTTCTCGCCAAGGTGGTCCATTTAATTTTGCAGCCAACATCACCTCTGTTCGTGCAAGCTACGTGAATTTTACCATGTTCTTTCTTCAGGATGGAGAGATTGACTTGAAGCTCCTCACCAAGGTTTTAGCGCCAGAGCAGGAGGTGAAAGAGGTGAGTGAGTTTTTAGTAAATATAGCTTGTGAGCTCCCAGCGAAGGCCCGTCCAGCTGTTTCTAGAGCACCAGGGGAGGTTGCCGCTCTGTCTCCCAGGTAATCAAGATTTATGATGTGTACATTAACACCCTCTGCTCTCCTTCCTCATTCTCCTCTCTTTGCTCCCTCTGTTCCCCACGCTCCCTTTCTTGGTTATGTCTCCCTCTAACTCTCTAATTCTTCTTTTCTACCTGTTATGTCTCTCTTTTGTTCTGCAGGATGATGTGAGCTGGGACTGGGATCATCTGTTTACAGAGGTGTCCTCAGAGCTGCTGATGGAATGGGATCAAGGAGAGAGTGAGGAGCAGGCTGTGTTGCCTGTAACATGAGGAGGAGGTTTGGACTGGGACTTTAAATAGCTCCAGTGGGAACTGGGTGAAAGTCCACTACACAGAAGGGCCAGTGACTTTGGTTATAGTAACTTTAATAATGTTTGTTATCCAGAATTTATATTTTGTAAAGTGTATATACAGTGTTTTTTTGTAGTTTTGAAATAAAGTTCACTGTGAACAGTAAACAGAGCAGTGTTGTCCTACCCTTTCTTTGTTTAGGTTTTTGGAATTTCACCCCTTTTTTGTTTGTTAGTTTTTAACAGCCAAAAGGCAAACTGATTTTGTTTGAAAAGCTCCCCTGAAAAAAAGCTGTCACAGATAAAAATGCCCTCCCTATACTGCCAGCATTATCAACACCCTCATACAAGTCCAAGGTTGATAATCAGCTAAGCTGAAATCCAGTTGATTGTGTTCAAATTAACATTCCTCATTAAAGCCCACAACCTTATTGTTATTGACTGTGCCATTGACTTTATCTTCCAGGTCTTCGATAGGAGCAACCCCTTCTTCACTATTATCTCAAATGCATTGAACAGAGTTCCTATTGACACCTGGGGGATTAGCATACATTATACCTTTTACTGGATAAAGAGGAATGCGTTGAATACTGTGGCTTCAACACGCGCTGGTCGCATGTATCAGCATTCAGTTTTGTCTTTGGTTCATGTGTGTGAATATAAATGCAGGCCTCCAAAGTCAGGCCAGGTCTATTAGGGAAACAGCTGTAACATTTACAGATTGTGATTAGGTTTATTTCTGAGGCCGAGAGCAGTCTCATGACATTTGGGGATGCACAGCAAAGTCCTCAAGGACACATAATCTATGCATCTAACAGCTCAATCACTGCCCATCACAAATAGGTCCAGCTTTTTTCATTTGGTGGGCCTTGAATCAACTTCATCAAGTGTAATACCTCTGGACGAAGCTATCACGGGATATTTGTGCTCAGAATAATTGTGTGTGACAGAATATTTGAGCTCAGTGCTCAAACGTAGTGAGTGATCTCTGTTTGTTTCTCTTATCAGACATACAAGCACACACTTTTTTTTTACCGCCTCCACAATTGGCTTATTTAGCCAGACTTAATGAATTCTGCCCATATGCCCTGAGCAGCTGCTATGTTGCCCCTTCCTCCCGCCCCCGCAGAGCTGCGAAGTGCCCATCCATGTAGAGACAACCTCTAGCTGTCTCTCTGGAGAAGGCTAAGCCTGCCACTCCTCTGCTGGCAGCCGGCCGGTGCTGTCTGAGGTGGACTGCGTATGGGCCGAGGACTCAGATTAGGGCCCAGTGATCACGGGTTGTGGCCCGCCTCAAATGATTGGCCCGAGCATCGGTGGATCAGAGAGGGGATTAGAGAAAGAGAGAGAGATCCAGAGATGCTGTTTGGCATGTGCTTGCATCCAGCTTCTCAAAGTGACCTCTCTCTACTGCCTCATCCTGCCGCTCTCTTCTGCTTTATTCTCTCCATGTCTCTCAGTGTATACAGTATGTCCTGATGCGGCAGCGAGGCTCAGAATGACCTCTCACTTTCCAGGTGCAGTGAATTCAATCACGTCAAAACAGCCACAATATATAGATAGTGAAAAAGACACTTCTCAGGGAGCTTTTTGGTTATGGCGGCTGCTTTCAGATGAACGTAGTGTCACTGGGAGGTGAGCTGAGTCTGAGGCCACATTGACGCTGTGTATATCAGATCAGACGATACAGGCCTCACGTGGGTTTAGGGTGTCATTTGTTTTTCCTTGACATTTTTCTATTAAAATAATGGAGCCATTACTGCTGTGAAAGTCCACAAGCTTCCCCTAATGCATGCTTCTGTAAACCAATATTTCACTCAAAATGTTCCAAGACACAGTGTTTTGAATTCTTTGATTTGAGGGGACACATGGAACACCATGGCGCACCACATCTCCGAGTTTATGTAGGAAAAGAACTTCTCTCATGTGAATCTAACGCTATTTATTTTTAAAGCAGTTTGCTAGTGAAGACCCACTGTAAAACCTTGAAGCCAGTATGGACCTGCTGAACACAGGGAGTTCTCGGGCCACTGCGTTTAAATGGGTTGTTTATCTGTATTTTTATTGGGTCCCTTGGTGGAAATACTTTTCCTTTTGTGGCAAAGAAAACAAACACCAGGAAGTAATACAATTTTAATTTTTAAAAAACGGATGAAGGCCCCATTAATGTAGTGTTTTTTCCTGCTCCTCGTCGACAGGCTGGTCTTAATGTATTTTGATATTGGGCGCTAATTGAAAGGATAGAATAGAGATAATATGCTTCCAGCTCTACCTAATATGCTGTGGTGTTGACAGAAGTTTATACATCTTATCTGGTCTCAATATCTGCCTTCCATATGGCCCAAAAGCAATATGCTGAGGTGTAATTAAAGAAAATGGGGAGATGTGGAGATAGCTGGGGCCCTATGCCTGGCCCCGGCAGACACAGAGTGAGGGGTGAGGACAGACACGATAAAGCTTAAGGAATATTAGGACCAGTTAATTCCACCAGGGGCCACGTGCCTGTCACAGGTTCCCTGTCGCTGACCCGGCCGTCACTGCATCAGTCAGGTGCCGTGAACAGAGGATTATTAGCAGTTTAAAAAGGCAAGAATATAAAGACACCCACCCTTTTAAATCGGGACGATATCATGTTTTACACATTAATTTATAACATAACTATCCTAACTGTATCAACCACATTCAAATGGCCCTTGTGCCCTTTGAAACAAGCCTCAAAAAGCAGCCGCAGTATTGATTTGCCACAAAGACTCCATGATATTTCAAGTTTAAAGGAGAAATCCTCACCACACAACTAAGGCAGTCAGATCAATATCATTTTTTTGATCAAAAGGGGATTTTCTTTTGAAATAGCTAGATTAAACAGATGTTTTCTTTTTCATTAGACATACTGCACCTTTAAACACCCACAGGGGGTTGTGGGAGAGGAGGGGGAATTATTCCATAAAAGAGACAATGAAAGAGGTATTTTTTAAGACCCAAAGTTTGACAGGTTGAAAAGTATTTTCAGTTTTGTCAGTGTTATTTTCCCCTCTCTTCTTTAGTTAATATTCTATCGCTCCAAGTCCTTTTTTGTTTACCCCAGGTGGGCTCGGACATAAAATGGCTGGGACCGTGGCAGCTTAGAATGCCCCTGGGCATCTTGCGGCCGTCATGTTGTCAAAGTACCCAGGAGGGGGAGTGAGAGGGCCGGGAGTTTTTTTCCCCGAGTATAAACCATGAGATGTAGGGGGGGGAAAGCTTCTGTTCTTTTTGTAAGTGAGATTGGCTGAATTCATTATTATTATTTCCCGCTTTCCCCTCATATGTTTTAAGTGCAGCAGAGGTTTGGAAGGCGAGACAGGGGTTTGAACATGAAATACAGTCAAGCTCCACATTTGTCATGTATTTTATTATTTCCCTTCTTCACCTCTCAGTCCTGTACGCAAGGTCCTTCATTTTTCACATGACTGGTTTTCTTATCATTGTGGGCCCTCTCCGCTGCCCTATGAGTGACTTAAAGGCAATAAAACACAAAACATTCTGTAAAACACGGACGCCTCTCTGGTCGTGGAGGCCCTGCAATGCCTCTCCGGGAAATTATGATAATAACTCAGTAGTGGTTGGAGTGGCCAGGTCCCTTGTGTGGGGCTGCGGGCAATGGGACAGGGTTCACCAAGGTCCTCTGAGCAGGGGCAGGTCAAGGTGGCCTGTTGAGCCTCTCCCCCCTCCCCCCTCTGTCATAAACTCTTTCCATCATGCAGGATGCCGTCTGCAGCCAGGTATATGGCAGAACCCCTTTGTCTTGTAGCCACTGGCGATAAAGCAAGGACTGATAGAGAGCGGTTGTGGTGGCCCCCCCGGCAGTGGCGAGGTCAGCCGAGGAGCTGAACATGTCCAGCGGAGGAAAACGCCTGAGTCAACACAACTCCACTGTTTGCCCTCTGAGGGTCACAAACACTCACTTCTGCTACTGTAATTTGAACTTGGTACTTTTAATGTTTGTTCCTTTCGGGGGGGAAGACTCGGGGCAGCAAGAGAACTGTGTCTGGTCAGACTTTTGGGTGTCTGGATTTGTTGCTGGGTGGAAGGAGGGGGTGGATGTAGCCCCACAACACCTCTCGAGTGTGTGAATGAGAAGGAGCGAGGACAGGAAGAGAGCGCGGGCTCCACCACTGAGGTGCTGACAGAGGGGATCGAGGGGCTGAGATTGCACCTGTTCCGGCCCAGCACCCTCCCAGCAGGGCCTCGCCAGAGTCTCAGCCTTCTCCTGGCATCTGTGATGGGGAGCCAGGGCCAGTCCCACCTCCAGTGCTCGCTCCACCTCTCCTTTGCTTGTAGAGGAGAGGCTGGAAACGCTGGAGGCTCCATCTGCTGAGGGCTTGCTGCGGTCTACGCAGCCCGCCTGGGGAAGGGGGTTGCTGGGCCTCCACGACTCTGCCACGGGGGTCTCACAGTGGTAGACCACAGCGCGGCACATCACACGTCACACGCCAGCTGGCCAAGGGTCTCTTCACTGTAAACAGAGACTAATGACCACTCAACACACACGCCAAACACACAGCTCTTGCTGGAGTGGAGGAGGGGGAGACAGTGTAAGGGAAAAGGGCAGGTTTGATTTGGACAAAGAAAAGCAGCATCTTGAGGTTACTTCACAGGATCTGCTGCAGTAGGAGAAGATGTTTAAGCCTGGTAAGGGAGCTCACCATCACAGCAGTGGGACGTTGCTAAAGCTACTCTTTGGGTCTGACTCCGAGTCCACCACATCACAGTCCACTGGTTTTCGGGCTTGCGTGCAACATCACAGGCCTCCCAGTGCTCTGCAAGCCCCCAGGCTCAAGCCGGTCCACCCGCTGAGTCTGTAAAGCTTTCTTGTTGGATCTCTGTCCTAAGGAACTGTGTATAGGTATAAATTCTGGGAAGCAATATTGTGCTGGCCCTTCTGAAAAAAATTTAATTATAATAACATATAAAATATTACATACAACTGTTGTGCACATGTAGTGTGAAGACTTTTTCCTTTAAGAATTCAAAACGCAACGTGATAATGAACATCAGTCAGTGGCTGTACCTTTATTTAAACCATTTAATACATTTAGTGTATGTCAGAGCAGCCTTGAATTTTGTGTCTCCAAACTGAAGGACATTTGTTTCAACATGTTTCCTGTCCAGTCTCAATCCGAACCTCCAGAGCTGTGTTTTCTGAAGAATTCCCCTCCTTCAATTTAATTACAATTATTTTTAACATCCCCCAACCAGATCATTTCATGTATGTCCAACTATCACATTTGACATTTCGCCCTGATGTCCCCAACACATGCATCCATAGATATAAATTTATAGGGATATAAATAAATATTCCAAATGCAGTATAGGAGTAATGTGACATTGAGTGTTATTCCCCAGTTAGGCAGGGAGAGGTAGGGAGGTCACTCGGCTACACTGAGCCACTGGCAGCCCAGGCCCCGCTGGTCCACTGGAGTGACTTGGTTTCATCTACAAACTTGCAATAAATATCTGGCCATCATTTATTTTAATTCACTCCCTTCTTGCTCAGATGGAATGGATTCTTAACCTTGTAGGACAAGGACACCCGCATGCTGCCTGCCTTGCCTTAGCTGCTAAATTATTCTTCATTCTTCAGGGGGAATAAAAAAAAAAGAAAAAAAAAGGAGTCCAGCGTTGCTCAAACTGTCAGCTCCAATGAAAAGCACGCCTGAAAACGTTGTCACTGAACCCCTGGACAAGGAAAAGACGGGGAGTGGGCAATGAAAGACAGGGTGAGAGAAGTGGGGGAGAGAAGAGGGGAAAAGGGGGCGGGGGGAGGGGGAGTCAGCAGCCTCCAGAGTGATTTATTTGCCAAATCAGGACACAATGAGTCGATTATGAGTCCTCTAATAAGAGAGAGTGTTTGGGGACCCAC
>NC_060160.1:17707972-17761528 GCF_021292245.1 Micropterus dolomieu
ACATTTGACATTTCGCCCTGATGTCCCCAACACATGCATCCATAGATATAAATTTATAGGGATATAAATAAATATTCCAAATGCAGTATAGGAGTAATGTGACATTGAGTGTTATTCCCCAGTTAGGCAGGGAGAGGTAGGGAGGTCACTCGGCTACACTGAGCCACTGGCAGCCCAGGCCCCGCTGGTCCACTGGAGTGACTTGGTTTCATCTACAAACTTGCAATAAATATCTGGCCATCATTTATTTTAATTCACTCCCTTCTTGCTCAGATGGAATGGATTCTTAACCTTGTAGGACAAGGACACCCGCATGCTGCCTGCCTTGCCTTAGCTGCTAAATTATTCTTCATTCTTCAGGGGGAATAAAAAAAAAAGAAAAAAAAAGGAGTCCAGCGTTGCTCAAACTGTCAGCTCCAATGAAAAGCACGCCTGAAAACGTTGTCACTGAACCCCTGGACAAGGAAAAGACGGGGAGTGGGCAATGAAAGACAGGGTGAGAGAAGTGGGGGAGAGAAGAGGGGAAAAGGGGGCGGGGGGAGGGGGAGTCAGCAGCCTCCAGAGTGATTTATTTGCCAAATCAGGACACAATGAGTCGATTATGAGTCCTCTAATAAGAGAGAGTGTTTGGGGACCCACTAATTGGGCATGATTGAGTTGCAGTCTGGGAGCCGGGCGAAAAGGGAACCTGGTCGGCGGCTGTCATGCAATCATCAGCTAATCAGAGCTTTGAAATTAAAACTGCGTGTTTAGGGTAGAGGACGGGATAATGGCAGGGACCTGTCTGAGCTCTGGGGCTGCCTGAGGAGGCTGTTACAGTGTCTGTGTGTGTTTGTCTGTGTGTGTGTGTTTATAAGTACAGTATGTGTGTGTGAAGTGGATAGAACTGATTATTGTATGTGCTGTGTGTGTGTATGTGTGTGTGTGTGTGTGTGTGTGTGTGTGTGTGTGTGTGTGTGTGTGTAGCCTCTCATCTCTGACTGTGGTCTGCGCTGTTCTTGATGAGGACAGTGAAGGAGCTGTAATCAGTCTAGACCTTGTACTAAAACTTGTATAGTGTGTGTGTGTGTGTGTCCAGCTTTGCATTTCTAGGTTTATGACAACCTCATATGTGTTTTTTTCATATTAACACAGAGCCAAAATTGAGAAATATAATCAAATGCAATATTCTATACTACTTTGCATAACATGCACTTTTCTAATTATTAGGAGCAAAGAGATTGGAATAATTTATATAAGCAGTTATTTATAGTTATTTAAAATGAGAAACTGAGCAACAATATATTAGTCTTTTTAGTCTAGATGGTTAAAAAATGGTGAAAAACAAAATTACAAATCACCTTTTTAATAAAAAAGATTTTTTTCCACTATACCCTCATGCTAATAAAGTCCCACAGCTCCATAAAACCTAAGTAAAATAAACAGTTTGAACAATTCCCAGTCTTTGTTGTAATCCCATGTCGTCACTAGGGGGCAGTGTTTATCTGCAATGCATCGCGAGAGTAAACAGACGAGGCTAATTGATGTCAGGCGCTTTCTCTGGCTGTGTGGGTAAAACAGAGTTGCAAAGCAGGCTATTACAACAACAATACCATACAATTAGAGCATCTGTATTAGAGGTAAGATGGACTCACCACTGTTAAAGAAGTAAGTCGTAACTTTATCGCAGCTATTTAGACATGGTGATCCGGGTTGTGTCGACTTCCAGGACACGTTTTAGGGCCACTTTGATGCAGTAGCATTAAAGGCTGCCCTTGTTGTGTGCAACAGTGTTACACAAAATAGTATTCATAGAGGAGTTTTTAAAGTGGGGATACATTATTTTTGGAAAGAATAAATAGCACAGACCTGTGAGACTGAAGCCCCAGTGTCCACAGCAAAGGTAAATGTCAGAACAAAACTAAACAACAAATGAGCTTTTGGTCTCTGTAAAAAAAAAATCGTTGTAGCAGACCTACATATTTTTAGATTTTCTACCCTAAACATTTAATCAATCTCATTTTTTTTTTTTTTTTTTGAAAAATCACCTTAATATTTCTACAAATATCCTGTAATATCACTGAGGGTGGAAAGCCATACCAATGGTGAGTTCATGTGATGTTAATGTAAGTGAGTATGGTTTTAAAAATGTAGAGAGAGCTGTAACATACCAATTTCAAACATATTGTATTATTCATTTGTAAATTATATTTTATAATTTTATGTTTGTTTGTTTTTTCATATTAAAGAGGACAAACTGGCAGACTGTATAGTGCTGGACATGTGGGTCACTGCTGCATGGGATTAAACTGCCACAGTAAGTGTCCACCTTCTTATGTAATGATCCTAGAAAATAGAAACATTAAAAAATACATATGTTCAATTTGGCTGCTGTAGATTCATGTATTCAGATCAAATCATTAGATCAGATTCTCAGTTGCAGTGTAGAAGATCTTTACACATTTCATTTATCTCATAATTTATAGATGTTCACATCTGTTTGTTGTTGTCCATGCTTTAAGGTTAAAATGAAACGATAGCTAAGTCACTTCAGTCAAATGACACCTATCTGGTCCAGATGTGTTTCAATGACGACTTTCATTTTTTTCAGTTTCATTATTATTATTTTTTTTCCCTCTGAGTTTTCCTATTTCCTGTCTGGGTCTACAAATTACCCACCAAACAAACCAACAGACTCAGTATTTCTTTCAATCCTCCTAAGGCCTTGTCTAATTGTAAATGCGCCTTACATCTAAAGAGGGCCTCACTATAAAAATCTGAAGTGGGTTGAGGCATAAATGGGATTAATTCCCAAAGAATGTCCTTTGGTCTTCCTCCCATAATTTCATTTGCAGGGTCCACAGGATGAATAGCCAAGCAGGCAGTGATGTGGAACTGGAGGACAGGCCTTGCGGGGCCTGTGCTGCTACACCGCAGCCTTCAGGTTATGTTACCTTGATAATGTCACAGCTGCAGGAACCACACCGCCCACCATACAGGACACAGGAAATCCAATTATCCGCCTTCTAATGTGTGGGAATTTTACGCTCTCGTTTCTTAGACTTTGGCTCCAGCTCTGCTCGAGGGCAAACCTACCTGAGAAAGATTCCTAGGATTGTTATTTATTTATTTCCCAGGAAAAATGTCCACTGGCTTTTTGACTGAAATCAATATAATAAGAAAGTTAGATTGTAGTGGAACCCAAAAGAAAATAGTTTTTCTTAATGAAAAACACTTGATAGTTGTTTTTGTGCTTGTAATTTAAATCTGATATCAGTGTCATACATACAATAACTTGGCCACATAAACCACGTACAGTTACACACAGAAAGATGAACAGGAGCAACACTGATTCATACTGGAGTCAGCCGGGTCTTTGTGATGGCTCCATATGGAAGCAGGTCCCCCACCTGCCTGGACCCCCGACTGTTTTTTGATTTAATTAAAAGGAAGAGGATGCATCAATTTTAACCGCGTGGCGGGGAGATGACAGTACACAAATTGAAAGGAAGCATCTCAGTGGAGCAGGGAGGGGGCCGGTCCATCATTAACATGGAAGACAATTCTGTGTGCAATGTAACAAGATTAGAACCATTATTATCATTCCACCGCTAGACATACAGCTCTGCCATGGAAAGGAGAAAAAAAACAATCTCAAGAAGGCTCTTTACTCAGGACAGAGTGAGACAGGCTTGAAAAAACAAAACAATAAACAAAGTGTAGTCGTCATGATATTGAGCTGAATTACATACCTGCATAGGCAAGTGTTTTTTTTACTGTCTGAAAATATGTAGCTCATTCCTTTGGGAGGTTTCACATTTTCTGATACTTTACCCCACACAACAGTGATTATGTATCTCAGAAGTGATTATATATATGTCCCCCCCTCAGCACAGATCCAGTGTGTCAGTGATACCGTTTACTATCTGCCCGATCTCAAGGAATGTGAATGGGCACCGAGCTCAAGGAGGAGCCCTATTAATGAACAGTAAAGACAGATGAGTTGCTCTCTCGCCAAGCAGGTTGCCTCTATTGGATTAGTGAAGCTGAGGTTGGGATGGATAACTGTCTATGTGCCAAGTGGCCATTAGCCTGGGCCAATATGCCAATATGATGGTACACAAAAACAGGCTCAGGATTCCCTTCAGTGATCTCAACATTCAGACTAGAGTCAGCAGCTGAGGATTTCTAAAGCATTAAAATTGTATCGACACACTAATGAGCAATAAACATTTATCAACTGTGATAATATGAAGGTGAAATAGAAATAGTAATAAAGTAGTAATAGATTTAATAGCTGGCATCTTTAATTTGAAGTGGCAACTGAGCTAGCTTCCCGTACTGCTTTTATTGTTCTGGAAATATCAATATGTGGTACAAGTGATCTGTCGATGTCTGTCGCACTGTACTTTATGAATGAAAAGCTGCCCATTCCTGTATCATGAATTCATGTATCGGAGCGAGTTGCTGTGCTTCCGTGGCTGATGTCATGTTCTCTGTGAGGCGATGATGGGCACTGTAGATGTCAGCGGACACCAGGGGCCCCTTCTCCAGCCAACTATACAAATGGGCATGAGTGTGAAGAGCTGGGGAAATGTTATCAATCACCCCCACGTCCCAGCGGAGGAGCTGCTGGCGTTTGTGTAGAGTCCCACTCATACTGATCCATATAAAAGGCTGTGTGATGTATTAGAGCAGATGAGCAGGGGCCGGCTCTGACACATGACTGACAGCTCATTTGACAGCCCCGGGAAAATGTGCAGGGAAGTTTCAATCTAATCTAATGCTGCTGAAGGAATGAAATTGTGGTGTGAGATTATGTCATCATGTTATATCCCCGTAAAGACAACATGGGCTGAACTGAATGGGATGAATATGATGTGGATGATCCCCTCCCGCTGTCGAGAAGCTAAGAGTACCTACACCTCAGTCAAGACCTCCTGACCTGTGACTCTCCTCTCAATCCAATTCAGTCTGGTGAATCAGGTTTCTGAAGAACAAGAAACTGAAACCCGGCTCAAAGCCGTATCTGTGGGTAAACAAAAACATTTTTGTGTCATGCATTATCCATCAGCTGTCTCGTGGGGCTTTCCAAACAGGTAATCTCTGTCATTCAATCTCTCCACCCGCAGGAGCTGTGTCCTCCCGACACGGGATAGCCACAAAACAGACATTAATATTAAGTGCAAGGGAGCTCAGCTTCTCTCTTGACTGCTCTCCCTTCTCCCTTTTTTCATAAGTGCAGAGGTAGGCCACCTGCATCTTGAAATCAATATTCCTTATTCTGTAGTATAAGATTACATACGTCCTTTTAATGCTAAGCTATATTTTCTTATAATAAATGGCATATTTACTGACACACATCATTAAACAAGCCCTTGTTGACTTGTAAAAATATTTCCACATACCACACTCAAAAGGTCACAGAGGTCACGGAACATTTCTTTAATTTCACCAGAAATTCAAAATTATTTTAACAGAAAACTATTAAAGCCCAGGAGACTCAAACCTCCCAATGCGTGCTCTCGCAATGATCAATCATAGAGGGCTAATTAGCCATTTTACAGCTATTAAAAAAAAGACAGTCAGCCCTTTCATTATGCACCATCTATTTTCCCACCATTGTAGCCTTTTCTCTTTTTTTCCCAACTTTTAAAACTTATTGGAAACTTCTGCTGCACAAAGGAGTGAAGCATTGACTTTCCACATCGGACGCGCCAGGCTTTCTTCCTCTCCATCCAAAGCGTTTTATTCGTAAAATGAGGTCAGCAGTTGGCCCGCAAGCATTGAGTGTCAGCTGCTGTTTTTCCATTGAAGCAGACTATACTTGGGTGTTTAGCCCTCTGACAGGCCTGACGTTGGCCTCTTAGCAGCCCAGTGACCACAGAACCTGATCCCCCACACAATCAGGTGGCTGTGCCTGCCCAGTCCAAACTCACCTTCCCGAAACATGTCACAGAAATATCTCCTCCCTCTGCTTCCTATGGCATCTCCTTGCCTCTCCTTTTACCTCCTCTCTTCTCCATCTGTTTCCGCACTTCAGCTTTTCTGTGTGACGGTGTCCATATTTCCCTGCTAATGCTGTGGAAGCCCCTGCGAATGTTCGTATTGTCTAAGTGATCATTAAAATTTATGGCAAGCTGACTTCATTCAGCTTGCTAGGCCGTGCCGGCATAAGTCATAATTATGTGATGACACTGTAAGACGGAGGGTCCACGTTGGCCCCCTCTCCGAGGCAAGTTAAATGATATAATTATCCCAGTAAGAGGTGAACGCTCCAGATTGGATAAGTTATTAAATGTTTGGATGAACCTGAGCTCCATTTCCCTAACTATCGCTGTCTTCCTCTCCCTCCCGCTCCCTCCCACCTTCCTCCATTAGCCCATTAGCAGTTATGCGATACTATATGCTGATGGTGCAGTGGACAGAGGGAGTGGGTAAATTAAGCCTGACCACTGATTGTGTTATAGGCTGCTCTTTTAAGGTGCCACTGAAGGACACTGCAAGACTTACAGAACAGCCCATCACAGAGGGACACGCGACTACAGACCTGATGGTACAGTAATGTGAGCTCAGCTGAGTTTGGAAACTAGAAAAATGTCACTCTGACCTTCGTTATCTTCCGAGACTGCGTGTTAAGTTGATTGCATTCATTATGAACTCATATATCTCATGTAGCTCGCTGTGTTCACCCCATGGAACTGTGGAAAGTGATTGTACTGTACAACAAACACAGGTCAAACATGTCAAATTTAACCCATCAGATTGCTCAATTTGTCCCCAGTTAAGCTGTAATGGAAGGCAGTGCACTGAGGTTGACAGTGTGCCTACCGCTGGGCCCTTGAGCCTTGTTGTGTGCGAGTGTGTGTGTGTTGTGCTCCACCAGAGGGTCTCACCAAGCATGACTGCGTGTTATTCACACTGACGAGTTCCACTGTTCACTGTCACCTCTCATTGTGAGGGGAAATACGCCTGTGGAGAAGGCTGCGGACAGGGGGAGGGTGGAAGACCGAGGAGAGGCTGCAGGGAGCCCGAATACAACCGCAGCCCAAAGACTAGTTTCTCTTCCAAGAGAGATGAACTGACTGTCCCTAAATATTGGTCCACAACTGCCCAAATGCTTAACGCAGATATCCAGATGCAGCATGTTATGTTATCTGACACATTCTTCCAGACAATAGCGGAGGCCTAGCTGTATGTGTGGCCGTGTTCAGGGAGGGGTGGGTGTTATGGTGTTTGATTTGTTGTGAAGACTCCAGCAGCAGGACTCAGCAGAGTCCAGGTTGGCCCAGCAGGCCCGCCGAGAGTGACACTTCCTCTCTCTGTCTTGTCCCGCGGAGAGCCTTGACAGCAGGGACCTGGTGCTGAGCCGCGTCCCTGTTCATCATCACCAGAACCAACCACCCACAGAGGGCGACGGGGGGAGTGGGGAACTCGGTTATCTGTGTCACCCCACCATCCCTCCCTCCACCACCTCAATCCCCCTCTTCCCCTCCTCCTCCTCCTGCTCTGTCTTTGGCCCTTCTCCAGAGAGACCAAAAAGCCGGTCTCTCTCGGCTCCCTGATTGTTTTTGTTCCTGTGAGCAGACAAATAGAGTTTGGACTCTTACAAAAGAAAATGCCGGAGCTCATCTGATCTTACTGCCCTAAGGAGTGGCCTGGGCTGAAGGGCTAGTGATTGGAAAATTACAGTGCTGCTCCAGCCATATTGTCAGGGAGTCTTGGCCAGACTCTTTTCTGTTTGTGTGAAAGGCCATCAGCTGAATGGCCAATTGTGCACTTTTACAACACATCCGTCAATACTGTCAAGTGATTGGCTGTCGTTGGTGCTAATTTAGATCTGGATCATTTGTGGGGTAATCCTAATTTGGGTAACTTCTTTGTCTCCAATTACATTGTATGTGGATACAGAGCAAACGATCCTGGTAGGTGACATATTTGCAGGGCAGATAAACTTCATTTTTAAAATCTGAAAATGATTCCGCTGTCCACTCTGCAAGAAAAATCTAAACATACATTTATCAAATACATGCTCACAGAACTGGACAGCAAGATTCGGTGTGAGACGGCATTCGGAGATTTGGTCCCTGGGTGAAAATACCTGTTGTGGCTCCAGAGTGATGTTGATGCCGCCCATCCCTGCCACAGAAGTGGCTCTCTGAGAAGTGATTACAATTTGGAGGGGGGGGGGGGGGGGGGGGGGGTTAAAACAAGGGCCTTGTCAGCACAGACCCTCCAGATTTGAGGTCAATTTCCCCTCTGATTGGAGATTGTGTGTATTTTTGTGTGTGCGTCTGTGGATTGGAGGGAGAGAGAGTGAGAGTTTACTGTTGCCTCATTGAAGCCATCATCATCAGAGCTGAAGCCTGAGTCTGTCAGTTTCATCCTTTTGTCTCTCCCCCCCCCCCCATCCTTGTCTTTATTCTTCCATGCCTCCCCCCCTTCCCTCTTCTCTTCCCCTCATCTCTATCTCTGCTCCTCTTCTACCCCTTGGCCCTGGCCCGCTGCCTGCTCTTTCGCTCACCCTCCATGTTCGCAAATCACTTCTTCCCGTGTCAGCAGGTAAATTGTTTTGTCCTCCCATTCCCTGCTTTCATTACCTTGTGTAAATTAAGCGATATGTCGTCCACCGGTGCGCGCCAGAGCACTCACTGCGCCAACGCCAAAATCATGAGATTTGGCATAATAAATGAAGACAAACTGGCAGTAGCAGTGCTCCTCTCCGCGCGGGCTCGCCTTCATTATTCGCTTAACTTGCCGGAGAAAATGACTTAACCCTGACCTGTGTATTTCGCCCCATATTCACTCCAGATAAAAGCCTTTTTACAGCGTACAACAATTTATATTCCAGCAAAGAGGCTGCTTTTCTCTGTCAGTTTTCCAATCTCAGCTCCTGAACACACGTCATTAAACTTGTCTTGCCTTCCTGTATTTGTCCATCAGTCCTTCTTTTTACATAAAATCTGGCAGCATTATTCTGGGATTTGATGGCACCCACTCATTTTTTCCCCTTGGAATGTTTGATTGGAAGAAATATAGCCGGGCTGGTGCTGTCTCCTCTCCTCTGTGGAATCATGCACTTGATGAAATAGTGTTCCCCCAGCAAGAATAATAAAAACAGACTTGTGCATTACAGGGGGCTCTCAATCTGCCAGCTGGGCTGAGCTGAGCGAAAAAACCCACCCTGCTCCTGACAGATTTTTATAGTTATCCCAGCAGATAAATGGAAACGGGTGACCAGGCCAGGGGAGGCCACTCTGGAGCCGAGCATTGGCTGCAGTTCTGGACAGCAGTACGAAGTGTGAACATTAAAGAGTCGACCACAGAGACAAGGGAGCTGGTACCACTAGAGATGTCCTATTTTTTTTTTTCACAGAAACCTCTGAGAAATTGTGGCTACTAGTAAAGCACAGAACCTACACAGGTGAGACCGGCCAAACAGAAATTGAAACTCCCGATATAGTTCACTTTATGTTAGAAAACCTTTGCTTCTGTCCGCCATAGCTAGTGGTCGTAAAAGAGGGGAGAGCCCTGTGCCACAGTGTGGTCTAGCTCCATTGCAAATTAACTGTACAAGATGAAAAAGATGATTGCAACTGTCCTCAGGGTGATAGGTGTTCACTTTCCACTTTGGAAGTGTCAGCATTACTATAATATCAAGCTCACTTCAATGTAAAAGGTCACAGACACTTTGCATTAAGTCTTTCTTTCACTGTTACTGGAGCAGAGCCCTATTAGTTAGTTGGTTAGTTAATTTTATAACCTTCAGTGTAGCATGAGGTGGAAGTTGTTCTTGCTTGTCTTAGAGCTACATATGGTACAGTGTAAAATAATAGGACAATAAAAATCAGTTTGAAAGAAATAAAAGACAAAATAGATAAATAAACACGAGATAGGTCCAGATGTAGAAACAGGAATATTATGTGAATTAAAAATTGTGTATATATTATTCTGATTTTATAGTTAATGCATAAAGTCAATGTAAGAGTGGATTTTCTCACATGTTTGAACTTTACTATATATTTTCATCTTCCTTTACAGCAAACTTGCATTATACCAATATTTTATACCTGGGAAGTCTTTTCTCCTGAAAAAAGAAATACATGTCATGTTCACATCATAGAACAAATACTTGACAACAATTTCTATATCAGGATTAAGTCTGAGTTCCCTTAGTTCTGTTATATAGAAAACTATACTAGAAAAATATTGGTTAAAAAGAGAGAAATAGACCCCCTCTATTTTGACTTGGCCATTATTAAATTAAAGTGGACAAAAATTTGGACCAATACTCCTGCAGCAGTAATGTGAAACTTCATGAAACCAAATGTGAGCAGTATTTTAATTACTGAAATATGGAGTCGGAAAATGCTGGGTTTAAAAGGAGGCTGAAAAGAAATTCCACTGTGGATTGTACCTTAAGATTTTGCCGTCTGGGAAGATAATCAGCCATAAATGGTGCTCGTTTCCACCTAACAGGCCCTGATTAATCAGCCAAACTGAGCACGCAAATCAATCTACCTCTAGTGATTTCCATGCCGGGCCTGGAGAGTCACACGTAGTCTGCATCATCCTCCTCCTCCTCTGTTCAGCAGTAGACATTGTGGAGAGCAATGCAGTTGTGAAGGACCAATGCAAAATGCACAGTCGTAATTTTGTAAGTGGTAAGACGTTTGAATACTGCTCATTTGTCTTGGTTAAATAAGTGCTTTTTAATGTTTCTGCATTTTAGTGTCATTTGATTGATGTTGATCCTGTTTTACTGTTCTGTAGCACTGACAGACCTCCAAAAACATAACAAATAACTGAAATAATTACAAGAGAAAGATATGACACAAAAATGCTAACTTTCAACTAACCAAAAGTAGTTTTAAAGTAGAATAAGACTGGATGAAGTGAGGAGATGAGATGTAATGAAGGTTCCCACCTTGGCACAAACCAGGGACATTGTGATTACATGCTATGCACACTAGGAAGAGACGCCCATAAAGGTAGCTTTTAATCAAATATTATGCTGCATCCACATCGTCTGCGGATGGTCCCATTTCCCGAGTTGGGAAGTTGTTCTTCTGGCTTTGGTGTGTTCATGAGCTTTAAGTCATAATGTGGAAACAACATGTACATTTTTGTATAGCGTCTGGGTGATGGGTTGAACCAGTTTGAAGCTTTGTGATTTTGTCCTAGTTTTATTGCTGCACCAGTACATTCCTTAAAACTGCTAAAATATTGCTTTACCTCACATATATTAGGGTTAATGTTCATAAAGAACTAATCTAAGCCACTCTGGATGGACAGCGACTAATGGTTACACCCTAGTACCTTACTACAAATAACATGTAAGCAAAAAATGTATACCAAAAATGTGAATCAATAAAAGGTATTTACTTTTGTCCACCAAGTTTCTGCGTTTTATGATTTCAACTCGGCAAGTCGCGTACCAAACTTTTGTTGTTGTTGTTCCGACTTGTGGGGGTTTCGTGTGAATTTTCCCATTGAGGAGCTAAAATTTACGATTATTCCGACACTGTATGAATGCAGGGTTACTCTTTAAAGTGTTGATGGTTCTTCCATGGGAAGGCAAATTTTGGGGACATGAAAATTTGATCCAGTCCTTGTTTTTTAACAGAAAAAATGTATTTGTGGCTCTTTTATGTTTCCCTCATATTTACAGCCATTAGTTGTGTTTCACAGCCTTTCCTTCTCCCTTATATACATCAATTAATAATAATTCCGTACATTACACTGCGCAAGTGGGCAGAAAAGATGAAGACAACATGTTAGTTTTCTGTCTCACTCTCTTGTGCTTGTTGTGTAACGGGCTACATGGACCAGCGATTGCTTTTCCTGTAAATTTCAAATGCAAATGAGAACTGACATTTAATATTTTATTATTTTCACACATGCCTCTTAAATATTAGTGCAACACTGAAAATGTACTCATTTTTTGGCAAGTGAGCAGCTGCCTGAGCTTTGGCCCTCAGAAAGTATATTTACAATTGTAGACGAGCACTGACGCCACTCTTTGCACATGGTTGTCTCCTGTTCTCAAGAAACAGGATTCCACGGATTCTTCGATAATGTTATTAGTAACACGTGTGTTTTTTCTACCGTGACAAGTCAAAATGTCTGCTGTGAAAAATGCCCATTGATTAGCAAGAATAGCTCAGGTAACTGGTAAGTAATAACAGTAATGATTGCTGCATTCCTTTTACTGCTGGTACCGGTTCCAGGAGTCCTTGGGCAGCATGGCTCACTGAGACAGTCAAATGGAAAAGAACATTAATGTTATTACTTGTGCTTTTCCTTCAATGACACATCAACATATAAAAGGTCTGTACAACATCACAAACTATGGTTTAGAAATAATCAACATCTGTCTGTCCGAGTCTCAACAAAATAATCATGTAACAAGTGTTTATAGCAGGTTTATTATGTTGGAGAGGTGTTTTTTCAACTGGCCTACCTTTTCTAATCAGACCATTTCATGGTCATCTCTCGCAACTTAGAACACACTGATTTCCCTCATTCTGATTAACATTTATCTTCGAGTCTTATCCTTTGAGAACCACTACATTTGCCGCTGCATATGTATTTCTTCATCCGAAAAAAACATACAAAGAAAAGTACACCAGCAGTGACATGGGACCATTTCATTAGACTCGTCACACAATCCTTGGCAGACATTTTTTGGTTTAAGTGTTTAAGTTGTTGACACAAACATACCACTCAGCTATCAAAAAAACAAACAAACAAAACACAAACAGATAAAAGGATCAACTTACTGGGCTCAGCTTCAACCTGTCACCTGCTAAATTGACATGTCAAATGCACCTTAGAGGTGCAGGTTGACATGGCTAACCATGACAGCGATGCATCTGAAACAATGTACAGGAGGGTCTCTCCAGGTACGCAGAACAACAAACCCCACTTACTATTTGATTTGCTTGACAGCAAACAAAAAAATGCTGCTCCTGGGGTTTATGGGCCAGCTTTCCAGATAATTCTGTTAATAGCTTACAGTATGCCACCTGGGGACAGAAAACTGGAGCCTTGGAATCCTAATGAGACATCAGGGTTGGCTTTTTGACAGTCAACAGGTATCGCTGTGGTTTTAGTGATTATAGTTAAACTGGGATACACTCATAATGGTGAGTAATCGGTGACTGATTAAAACGGTAGCCAATATTCAGTTGTAGAAAGTAATAAAATACATTTACTGAAGCATTGTGCTTGGGAACAATTTTAGGGTATTTGTACTTTAAATGTTCTACTTCACTACATTTGATTGGGAAATATTGCGCTTTTTACTCCACTACATTTACAGTATCTGACTGCTGTGTCACCATTTACTTTAAATATAAAAAAAGTCATACATAACATACCATTGTCTTAGAAAACATCAATAAAGCATCAAAAATCCGATTATGACATGCATATAAACCTTAAAAAAGAGATCATTCTGCATAATAAGTACATTTACTTTTGATACTTAGTATATTTTGCTGTTGGTACTTCTGTTCTTGTACTTAGTATGCTAATTAGTATGCAGGACTTTTCCTTGTACAGGAGTATTTTTAAATTGTGATATTTAATTCTGTTTAAGTAAAGGATCTAAGTACTTATTCCACCGCTGCCAATATTATTTATAATGGGCTTTATTAATAATTTACTGCACTTTCACTAATTTCTTTACCTAGAAATGTGTTAAATTTTTAGAAATGTGCATATTTTTCATGGATTGAGGTACGATATGCAGCAAAGGTCAAGAATTAAAAACCCTAAGCATCCAAACATATTTAACTACTAGACCCTCTGTTATGTATTTCTAGCTGATATACTATATTAGAATTTCAAATTGGTAATAGATCTGTCTGTAAAGATAATTTAAAATGCAAAGAACCCAGTAGTTTCAGATGGGCAGCTTTGCTCAGTGTAGGGACTCCTCCACTCTGAAAGGAAAGTAATAAGAACGACACAAACAAAGAAAACCCCCACCCCCTCCAAATCCAACTCATTTTTTACTGTATGAAAGTTTCACAAGGTCGTTTGGAGAGTCATGTTAACACAATAACTGAATACAGATTTGTTTCCTTGTTCTACAAGTCACGGAGCCCCGAGTCTTTAAGCGATCATTATTACCATACAAATAGACAGATCTATTTAACAACCCCCTTTTTATCGCATAACACTTATTCTTTAGTGTTGCTCCCTGAAAGGCACTGAAATGCGTCTCTCCTCTTCCTTTTTTTTTTGCAGGGAAATCGTCGCTGGGTTGATAAAGGCTCAGAGCAATAGAAGAAGCAAGGCTGACATCTTCTTAAGAGATGATAGGAGAGCCAAATCAAATAGGATGGAGCAGTCACTCTTTTCACAGATAGGTAGCTCATTTCTGGTGGCTGAGAGTTTGCATCCCTAGTGGCGCTCTGCCTGGGAAAGATAGCTCACTCGGACTCCATTCATTATTTCATTCCCTGCCTCCTCTTTTCACGTCTTAGCTACTTCTCTTTTTTTTAATTGCTTTAATGAGTTGCCTATTTTTCTCAAGTGTTGATGGGAATCTCAGAATTTAGATTTGGAGACAAAATGTTTAATCACAAGCGTTTTTCATTTGTGGAGAGGAGGCAAAAATCAATTATTTCTATTAGACAATGCTGATTGGAAATGAATGGAAGTGGTAGCATTTTGAAACAAAGGCTCCATGGTGGCAAAGATAAGTGTCAGTCTTGCCCCCCTGAGGTACGATATGTGGTTTGGCTTAATAAGCAGTTTGCAAACATTTGCCATTAAATACATGCAAAGGCTTTACCATGCCAACACAAACACTGGAAAATCATTAATGATAACAGAACTCATAAGTCCGTAATTGTATAAGTGAACAATGCAACATCATCACAAAGAGCCAATGTCAAATCTTGCAAACTCTGAAGACATTTTTCGTCTGTGCTGGTATATCTAGATGCCCTTTTATCAGATATTATAATTTAAACTTGAACATCCTTTACTTTTTGATCCATCTCATCAGTTGTAGAGGGTTTCTCTGCACTAAAACTTCCCAGTAAGTTGCAGGAACTTTTCCCATACACTATTTACAGCCAGACTTAATCAATCAAGCACAAGCTCCATATGATATTCAGCCTGGCACTTCCTGAAGAGCACTTTGCTATCATAGCCCTCACATTCCTTTCAAATCTCTTAGAAAATTATTTATAAAAATTAACTTCTCTTGCAAAGGGCTCATTGAAAAGAAGAATTACATGAAAGATAAAACACTTTATCGCCAGTGAAAGACTAGACAATGTACGTTGAGAAATTGGGAAGATGGCAGAAACAATGAATATTAAGTGCCTAAGAATCTAAAGCTGCTGACTAAATTGAAACTGTATATCCTGAGGGGGCAAGGTTTCCAAATTGCTAATTACTGCCTCTGAAAGGGGGCTGTTTCTGATATGTTTGCTTGTGAAAGGCTGCCGCTTAATGAAGAAGTGGCTCAAGGTTTTTTTTTTTAATAGTCCCACTCTCTAGCTTTCAGGGCTCTCTCCGGACTTTCCTCCCAGGCCAGAACAATGGCGGGCCCAGGAGCCCAGCTTCCCCACAGGCCCCGGCGAGAGGAGGCCGGGGGCTGGGTACTGAGGGAGCCGCTCAGCATGCTGAAATATGGAGGCGACAGATAAGGTGGCAGCGGCACAGAGAGGCCCTCTCCCATGGGCCCAAGGGGAAATTTGCAGTTATTAAGAGGAAGATGAGAGAGATTAAATGGCTTTTGTGCTCATTTTCACAGACTTTTATTTTATTTTTTTTTTATTATTTGGGCTGCCTTCATCTGAGAGATGAGAGAGTAAATGGCTTTTTTTTTTTGCTACAATCAGCAACACACTGGCTTTGAGAGACAATTGTTCATTACTGAGAGTTGTCACACATTATAAAACACTATTGTTTTAAAAGTGCAGAGGTAATGGAATTACTGTAATCTACAGCATCACAAATTGAACATGATTTGAGATTTTGTTTAAAGAAATTAACAAAATGGTACATGAAATGGTACCTGTACATATATTAAGATTTTATGAATCTTACCCTGTCTGATTCATTGAAACTCTATCATAGAGGGCACTATATGACATTTTTGAGGTAAATGGTTAATGGACTGCATTTTATCCAAGGTGCTTTACAATGTGCCTCTCATTCACTCATTCTCACTCTTGCATATAGACAACAGCGGAGGAACAGTGCAACGCAATGGCCTAAACTTTTGGAGCAGTTGGAGTTCATTGTCTTGCTCAAGGACACTTCGACATGTAAACTGAAGGAGCTGGGGGCTGAACCGCAAACCACATGATTAGAGGACGACCTGCTCTCCCACCTTTTGAGGTCTTTGTGTGGATTTGATAATGTGTTGCACTGCTTTATAATACAATGAGTAGGGCTGCCCCCTACTAAAGATATTCCTAGTCGACTAGTGGTCCTGAGTATCAGGGCTGAGAAAGAATGTAATAAGTAGCATTCTTAATACTGTGCTACATTACAGAGAAATAAAATACCATAATAATTAGCCTTTAAATTATACATTTTACAAGCGTTAGGAAGCGAGGCAATAGTACTTATTCTGACTGTGTTGGAACAAAAAGCACGGTTTGTTAATTTATTTCATGTTTCAACACAGGATAACATCACACAAGTCTCGTTAAAAACACGGGAATAAATAACTTCCAACTTTAGAAGAACAAAAACTCTCAGACTTATCAACACGATGGATGATGTATAATGTTACTTACAAATGAACTTTCTTCAAACTCGCTCATCCCTGGCTCGACGCCTCTCCTGTCCCTGCCTGAACCCGCCGTTGTCCCAGAATTGTCGGAGTCAGAGTCCTGTTCATAAATCACCTTGGTACTGTTCTCCATGCCATCAAACTGGCCTCTGGAGGCTGTGTTCAGTCCTGGCCCGTGATCAGTGGTAGGCTGCTAGGCCTGGTTGTGTTGCCTGCTCGATGGGCTCCATGGCACGGAGAAGTAGTGCGCCGGAAGTGAATACCGTGATACAAGAGAAAAGGTCTGTGTTGCAACAATCCCTTGATACTTTCGTCCCAGCCCTATACACAAGGTGCAAGTCCCAAATGGATTTTGATGTTGTTTTTCCCCCTTGACTAACTGACCAATGAAAACTTGCTTGACTAAGATTCTTCTCATCAACAACCATCATCATTTAAGTAGACCAAACCAAACGGTTTGGTCTACTACTGGGGGGCAGCCCTCATAGTATTATGGGTGCTTCACCTGACAATATAATGCTGTCCAAAACAACACCATAAACTTGCCTTTAAAAATTACAACAAAAACTGAATGTAAGTTTCACAAAGTTAGATTATATTTATTGAAAAGTATGTGAAGAGGCTTTGAAACCCAATTTACATGTTCATGTTGCGGAATAAAATGTTATGGGTCTGTGATTTCTTCACAATTTCCAATGAAGTGTCCCGGAAATACATATTTACTGTGGTACTAATTAGTCAACAATGCCAACTAGTCAACTAGTTCAGACATTCAGTCATTTTAGTCAGTTTAGTTAGTTGTGTTGAGTATTGGTTGATATTTTTGTGTGGATTTACTTTGAAAGAATTGTTCCATTTATATCAAACGCACAGCAAATATAACTGAATGTTGGGGGGGCTTTGACTTGTGACCCTCGTATTTCTACAATTCTGGCTACAGCCCTGATAGTTTAATACTGTCCATCTACTATTAATATTAGGTCTATACCACAGGGAAATGTACATTTGTTTGAACTACGAGCCCACACCACAATATAGGATCAGCATAATTTTTGTTGGGTATCACAGACACATTATTGGTAAACTGCAGTAAAACAGGATGTTTGAGTTAACACCATTAATTGGTCTGCTTGTTGTAGGAGTGTTATGGCGAACGGTAGTGAAGTTCAGTGTGTTATCTGCAGTACAGCAGGCTGAGTTTTGGTTCTTTATCTGCATGTGCATTGCAGTCGAGTCACAGCGAGGCGGAGACACCGGATTGGCTGGACAGCAGGGCGGAAGTGCGTCTTTGGGTGTCACAGCTGTGCTGAAAACAAAACAAGACAAGCTGCGACTGGTGAGTGCTCAAACACAGTGGACTATTATTACATAACATCATGATAGCTGATATGACTCATATGTGACAGGAGGTTGGACGCTGTTAAACGGTGTTTTGTCGTTGATAGTTAACAGGAGGGAGATGTGTGTGGCTCTTAAGATTGTCCTTGTGATGAGCTCACGTATGAGATGTTGTTATGTAACACAGAGCATGCAGACTGCCTGCCTCTGCTATTGTTTTGCTGCACTCACGTTGTACAGCTTCCCAGTCGCTAGTCATGGAGATGCTGTGGGTGTTTTGTGACTGCTGATCATGTGCAAACGCTCTAGCAAGCTGTAATTTTAACAATCAAACAAGGTGGAGAGTGAAAGTGTCATGCCGTGAACGCTCCTCCTACAGTTTTATGCTGCCAGATTTATAGAATAAATGAGCCCGGGAGTGTTTTATTACTTACGCCATTGCATATGGACCTTGGCACTTATGGGTCCGGAGATTACCATCATAGCTGGAGCGGGAAATCTGTGAGCTCCCGCATCAACAACAATGGTCAGATTAGATTTCAGCAGCAAAAGCTTCTTGTTAGATGTGCCATGTTATATCAGTCATCATTACAAGGAGAGAAGTTAACTGTGGGAGAGGCAAAGATAACACATTTTCCAATATAACCACAGTAGAACATGATGCAAAAGCCAGACAGATATGCTTTCAGTACTGTGTAGAAGATTTTGTTTAATCCAGCATTTCAGTACCTGTAACAGCCCTGCTAATTGATTTGCAACTTTTGCTCATAATGGTCCATTACATCTAGGTGTATTACAGTAATAACAATGAAGGTAGAAATAGTATGGCAAAGTTTCTGATGGTGGACAAATGTTTATCATGGCATGGTAGCCTATTTATAGCCTGCACATATATAACAAGTTAATCAACAAAGCAGTAGAGTCTGTGGTGTCATTATTAGGTTTCTACATGCAGTTTTTAGGGCTTAAATTTTTACTACTTACCCATCTTGGAGCCAGAATCCCAGAGTTGGCCGATCCACTAGAGTGTAATAGACTAAAACACCTGTCTATCAAGTGAACATGGTCCCAAGCAAAAGTGCCACAAAGTCTCAGATTATATATATGTATATATATATAAATGAAATTAGCTGCTGTGATGTTATTGTATAAAAACCCTTGTATTTCTAGGGAGTCATGGGAGTTTATGTACTGTGAGTTTTTTCTCACAGTCAGAACAAACTGGGGAGCTTCAGCATTGGCTTCATATTCATGTTTATTATCATTGCTGTTGTAAATCAGACTAATCTACTCCACCCGCACCTCTTGCAATTTATTTTGATGTAGCATCATTCAGAGTGTTTATCTCTTTGTCTTGACATCACTTAAGTTTACTCTGTTGTATCTTGTGTCTTTCGTTTCCAGCACCATGATGGATGAGCTGGTGCAGGACCTGGTGTCGGCTCTGGAGCAGAGTTCCGAGCAAAGTAAACTGGGGGAGCTGTGGGAGGAAATGGTCCTGAGTCCGCTGCAACAGCGCCGGCAGATCCGTCGTCGCAGGGGCCGAAAACGCTGTCGTGAATCCTCCCTCTATCCGCTGGAGCACAGACCATGCTGGATTGAGGCCTCAGAGTCCAGCTTGGACGAAACTAAAGAATGCAGGGAGAACTCTTCCTCAACCATCACTGCGTCTGTGGCCAACTGCAGCGACTCTGATGACATGACTTCAACCAACCGATGGCGCTCCGTCATGAGAGGGCCAGTCAGGACTAGGCACCCCTCCTGGCCAGAGTCTGACTCCTTCACCGAGAATAATCCCGGACGGCCACACAGGAGGCGGAGGAAGGTCAAACGTATGACCTCAAATGTCACGGTTAGGTTGCAGCAAAAGTTAAAAGTTTCCGGTGTTGACAGGAAACAGGGACACAGGACGTCTAGGATGCAGCATCTGTCAGGATCGAAGAAAAAGTCTGGCGCTTGGGTGGGAGCAGACCGACAGACTGAAGGAGCCAGGCTGATGGGAAAGGAGTGCTGGAAGAGAAAGATGGCCAAGGAACACAGAGATGCTGCAGATGAGAACATGTCTGAGGGGTAATGTTAGACTTAAGGAAAGATTTTTGTATTTTCTTCCGTTTTGTTTTTATGTTAGTGTCAAACCTAACCCTTCCTTCATTACAATGTTGCTACACAGTTAGGTTCTCTAGGAAAAGATCCAGTCCACATTTTATCCATTTACGATTACATGAAAGCTTTTAGGTTCATTATTTCTGAAAAATAAGCAGTTCCAGTTTTCTAACGCCTGCATTTGATTTAAAGTTTTACAACAAGCCAAATGTTAACCCTGCCGTTGTTTAAAGAGCCAGGATTAAAACCATACTGGAAAAGGAGCTCAAAACTCTAAAAGCCCTTTTTACCCTTTAAATGGAAAGTTACCAAGGCAGTTAAACCCATAACATAAAAGTCATGATCATAACTACTATCAGACAGAAGCAATTAAACAAGGCGACATTTAAGATGATCTATACTGCCTGTCTTCATCGAGCCACTTGTCAATATTCAGTGGGTCCTCAACTAAACCAAAAAAAAAGTATCACAATCATACCACTCCACTTAAAAGTATTGAGTTGACATTAAAAATGAATGATAGAGTCTCCTTATCCTCATCTCCTATAGCTGAAATGATCACCAGGGAGGGATCTTTGATATTTATGCCTCCAGGCATCTGCCAGCTCATTATTTCCTTTCGAGAAATATTGTCACAAATAAATAAGTGACTTGGTGTGGTATTGATTTGTTTTGAAATGAATTCCTGACTTGGGCTGGATAATTAAAGCTGGGCCTGTCCCAGTGTCCCAGAGTGCACCCTCTTGTGTGCAATGTATTTATTAAAACTAATGTGACTGTAACTGGCAGCAGAGAGGGACATTATATTATTACAGTGAAGCAAACATTACAGTATACTGTGGAATCAAAAAGACTGAATGGTGCCCGGTTTAGTTTAGTAAAATTATTTTTCTGACACAGTGTTTTCTGGTATAGAGAACAATTATTTTCTGTTAATTAATCTGATAGTTATTTTCTCAATTAATTGATTCATCATTTAGTCTTTTGAACATCAGGAAATAGTGAAAAATTCCCATTGTTATTTAAAGTCTTGTCAAACCAGTAGTCCAAAACCCAGCATATTAAATTTATAAGACAAGGTGAGTTTATTTTTGTGGCACCTTTCAACAATAAGGTTTACATTCAGAAGTACTTTACATAAGATATAAAAGACTACAATGATATAATAAAACTGAGTCTATACTCTGGCTAGCGGCTGCATGAGGCTACACTCAGGCACAGCGGTGCTTTGAGCTAAATGCTATCACATCCATGATGCTAGCACGTGCACGATGACAATGCAAACAGGCTGATGCTTAGCAGGTGTAATCTGCAGCAAAGCCTTTACATATGAGAAGCTGAAATCAGCACATGTGAAAAAATTACTATTATATAATCAATTGTAGTTGCAGACTAATTATTTCAGTTCTGCATTATCATAGAAAACCAGGATTTTTGCATAGCAATAAAAAAAGATACGATAAGATTTTACAATCAGTAATGGTATACTAAATATAGTATTTTTTTTATTAATATAGTATTAATGTATAAATAGAGTTTTGGCATTGAATACCTCACATGGTCCACATGGTGGGCGGTGCAGTTGAGTTGGGTGCCATTATAACATTCAGTAACATAGTCTTTTAAGCCTGGGAGTTCCCATTTTCAATGTCCTGCCATGCTCCTGCACAATGTATTTCCTTTGAGAAGAAGACATTTGAGGTAACCGGTAATGGGACAGACTGAAGGCTTTACATCTTCTGGTTTAATTTGTGCTGACCTCCCTAGCCCCTAAACGGTACTTGTTTTCTTACTTTATGGAAAAATCAATAGCCGTTCTGACAGAAAACAGCTCCAGAGAAAAAATAAATGGGAACACCGTGGCACGCTGTCAATCATTTCTCACTTACACAACGCCAATGCTCTTGATCGCTGCTCAATAGACTGCCACACTGTACTGAGGGCTGAACAATCTGATGGTTAAGGCGCGTTGCAGGCAAAGGAAATGAACAAATGGCAGCAGTGATGAGGGGTTGACAGTGGTACAACAGCAATATTTATACTCAGAGAGCATACGGCCCATTTAATGTCAGACACAGATGCCATTGTTGAAATGTCTTTTGAAGCTAACCCTGTGATTTCTTTGGTCTCCATTCATTCCATTAACCTTTTTCATATGGAGTGTCTGGTCTCTTAAAACATGCCCCTCCTCAAGGTCACTCCTCTTATGTGCATACTGAGCAGAGCTTTGCCTTCAGCCACCCAAGTGCAAGGAGAGCAGATGTTGGCAGCTCCAGTTGGGCTCCACATCCTTGATTAGATCTGGCCCAGCCTGCTGGCAGTGAGGCCACCTGGCACCCAGGCTGGCCCAGCAAGCAGGCCTCACCTGTGGGTAGACGCTGTCCCGGGCTCAGCCTCCGTCTCCAGCTGTGCGGTACTGCTACTGGTGATGGTGACTTCAACCCTGCCACCAGAAAAA
Organism: Micropterus dolomieu; assembly: GCF_021292245.1. Taxonomy (NCBI): domain Eukaryota; kingdom Metazoa; phylum Chordata; class Actinopteri; order Centrarchiformes; family Centrarchidae; genus Micropterus; species Micropterus dolomieu. Next base: position 17,730,619 of record NC_060160.1, read on the forward strand.
ACAAAGCCATTGCGCATTCTTTTCTCACACTCAGCTTTATCGCGCTGTAATTTGTATTTTGAAAACTCTATGAGGAGTTTTGAGGGAAGCAGTGCAGCATTTGCTGAAGTTAATTTTCATAAATCTCTGCGACTAATCCAATTACTGCAGCTCAGGGATGGTGGGATAACCTTATAATCAGACACCCATGGAAGAGGGCATGGATTTGGTTTGGGGCGGCTTGTTTGAAGAGCCCACAGATCCATTGTTATCAGCGCTTTGCCCCCCCTCCGTCTCTGCCTCTTCTTTATTCCTCTGCAGAATGAGCCTAGGCTCAATAAATGGCGGCTAGCCTGTAATCTCTGTGCAAACTGGTCTCCCTCTCACAGGAGCTGAGGATTATATCCTAATGATTAGTGCTCATCTGGATACTGTGTTTTGCCTCACCTCTTAGGCTTGTATAGAGACAATAGGGCCATGTGGGGAGTTTAGTTCTCAAATACTGGAATGCAGTTTTTGCCCTTGCTTTTGTTTCACCATGGACAATATGGTATTTTATCTAATTAAGATGTTTATAGCACCTAATCCACGATACAATGTCTTATTTGTGACAGGGGGTGCTCTTGTGTGTGTGTGTGTGTGTGTGTGTCAAAGACCAAGTTTGCCCAAAATGTTTGTCAACTTTTCTTGACAAAGGTCACGGCTGAAGAAAGAAGAGGTGTTTCTTTTGGCCCCAAGAAAAATGGGGGTCTCAATTATTCATGGTATTAATTAGGCAGTACTTAATGGAAACGGTCTCACAACGGCCTTGTGCTGCTCCAAGCGACATCACATTACACCTTTAATACGGATAAATACTTAATGGGTGTCTCTAATTAATTGTTTATACCTGTGATTCTTTTTCAAACTTTGCACAAAACCCCTCCAATAAGAAGCAAACACATTATTTTATTTAGAAAATGCAAGAAGCCACGCTGTTGGAAATAGTTACTGGTTGCTAATTTCTAAGAAAGTGGAATGAAGCATAAAGCCAAACTGGTAGTTCTTGTAGAGCTTGTGGCTGTGTCCTCTACTGATGTTAGGGTGCTGTGTGCTCCAGATGCCAGTCGATGTGTCCAGAGGTAGGGTACAGCTGAGCAGAGGCCTGGGGAATCAGTATGGAGAGAGGGCTGAAGGGGTGGGACGGGGGGTGGAGGGACGATCCAGCACTGCTTGGCTAGGCCAGACATCTTCCAGATTCCCCGGAGAGGCCTGCTCCCTCCCGCATCTGCTTCATGTGGATGTGAGGGGAGATGATGCAGGACCATCTGGCCAGGAAGAAGTGCAGGCTGGATGGACGTTTTTCTGATACTGCCGTCACTGGCAGGCCTCTGCAATATGGCAAAGTACCGTATCAGCGCATATCTGACCCTCCAGCTTTCTCCTACAAGCAAGGTCAGCGATGATAAACAGGAAGCAAAATGCAAGGCAATCAAGATCATCAGGCTCCCCCACTTTTATAAAGTAGTTTGAATGGAAATTTGCTTTATTTAAAGGATAAGGCTGGCATTATTGTATGATTACATTATCGTCAACAAATGTCACGAAAAGAACAAAACCAACAGTGCATCAGTCCATCTTTCAATACTCTGCGATGTCCTTAACCTGTCTGAAGTACTCAGCCCCAAGCCCATTTCCTCCTACAAAAGACAAAAATCAAACAGGCCACCAATCTATAAATATAATATATAAAAGGACTGCAGCATTAGCTGGCTGGCTGGCTAACACTCCCACATTTAAAGAAATAAATGTGCATTGTCCTTAAAGAAAGAAAATGAAATATTGTTTCATTTAGAAAAAAGACCCAGTAATTTCCCAAAAACAGCTGGGCTCTGTACAAACAGTATTCTAACAGAAAGAAATCAGGGGAAAAATACCCATTAGTGAGCATTTATGGCAGTACGGCTTGTCCTTTTAAGATAACTAGTATTCAGAAAAGGGATTTAGGAAACAAAAAAATATTTATAAAGATATACCGTTTGTAGCTATTGAACACATGTGTCTAGGGGTCCCAGGGCAAGGTGGCTGAGGTGTGAGAAAGGCAGAGAAACCTAGGGTGGTCTGGGGTAGCAGAGGGGGCACAGAGGGTGTGGAGGCAGTTTAACAGGGGCTGCCTGGGGGTGTGGAGAGGAGCAGCGATGGAACAGTCTAAGCTAGTAAGCTGTGGCAGCCACACAGCAGATGCTGGCCAGTTGTTGTGTGGAAGCGGCACGTCTGTGGGTCGCTCTGTGTGTGGGGCACACCCAGAGGGATGGGCGGGCAGGGGAATGTGTTTCGCTCTCCTGTCATCCTCCACAACGCAGGCCAGATTAGATTGGAGCTGACAGCGGAGGATATTCAATTAGATTGTGCATGTCACTCAGTGGCTTCGATCAGAGCCTCTCCTCATGCCTTTGTGTTTGCTATCTCAACAAGGGAGAACACAGCACGCTCTGTCTTTTTGTGTCATTTCCATTTATGTCGACCTCTAGCTCTGGACTTCCTCATTATGTTTATTATTGAATGTTACATGTTAAATATTGACATTACAGGGGCATGTACATTTTTGATTCACATTGTTCACTTTTCAGATGCTATAACATCCTCTGACCTAAAGAATGTATTTCATCCTCAAATGTCATTGATATTAAAGAAACAGGTCAGTGGCGATCATTCACATGTGATGTTTTTCTTTGCAGGGAGACCAGCAGTACATGCAGCAGTGACCCTGGCCTGTTCACCAATGATGAGGGAAGACAAGGTATTAAAAAAATGACAAATTGTAACGTACGGGGAACTATTATGTACAACAATGTCATTTCTTAATGTGGTTCAAACTAGTAAAGTAAACAGTTTGATTTGATTTTAAGTATTTAGAGCTCACAGATGGAGCATTCTTGATCATGTGAAGAAAGATGATGAGTTGTCTCATTTGGACAATACCCTGCTCGACTCTGAGGGAATGCTGGGGCTAGAGAGGGAGGTTTCGATACAATGGGCTGGTTGCTGGGCGCCCAGGCGACTCTAATAAGACGTTGTCATGTCGTGTTAATGAGCGCTGAAGCCTTTGCTAATCTCATTAGCCGTGGTGGGGCCAGGCAGCCTCTGATTTAACAGTTGTCACTACACCTTGACTGTGAGAGGCATGGTTCCTGCGTGTTCCTTGCTGACTGACAGGTCTGAGAAGAGTTCGTTGTCTGGGGACGAGACCGGTGTTGTCTGGTTGTGTGGTAGTGTGTAGTTAAAGGAGCAGTCATTATTAACATACCAACCCATCAGCCCAAGCTCCACTGAAGTTTGTCGGACCAGCAAACACAAATACAGCAGCTTTGCTTCTCCTAAACTATACGAAGGCTGCAATGGCACTAGCTTGGTCAATATCTGTGTTTGGTGATATGGCACACTTAGAGTAGGTTAGTTGTAGTACTATAACACAATTTGAAATAGAATATTCAGACGGCAAATTTTATTAAAGTTTGTTATGTAGAAAAATGCTAGAAATATGCTGGCTGCAGCAGTGACTTGCAAACCAATGCAATGTCTTCCCTGATCACTGTGTGTAGGCGATGACGAGCAGAGCGACTGGTTTTTCGAGGGGGACTGTGGTGTTGGGTCGGGCGTGGCTGGCATGCTGCCCGGCTGGGACTCAGACAACCAGCTGTCCCTTGAGGACAACCGTCCCTCGCCCACCTTCCTTCAACCTGCACGGCCCTCTCAGAGAGGTAGAGGACGATGCCTTTTGTGTTTTAGACACACATTTGTGTTTACACCAGCTGTGGAGAGATTTGAACCTGTTTTTTTACTATGCCACTGTCCCTGGGTTCAGTTAAAGTTAAAGGGTCATTTTGTAATTTTTTATTTATTAAATAATATTAGGGTTTCTCTTGTGCCTCAAATGTGCTACACGATATATTCTCTTTAAACTCTCTTTTTTCCTGCATCTCTCTTTACACATTAATGATCTTATTCACCATTTTGCAAAACAGGAAGATAAATGCATTTTGTACTGTTGCAGGGTATCGGTATCATTCACGTCTGAAACGAGTGACTGGCTCTGCCGCATGCTGCATGAGAAAGGACAGGAGGCGGCTTCCCAGCAAGGTTAAAGTAAACTGGTATCTTCCTCTTCAGTGGAAAGCATTTTTATGGTTTTTGTTTCTTACTGTGAATCTTTGATTTTTGTTTTACAGGGCAACAGTGTGCCGATGTTTGTAGAGAGGCTGAGACATTTCTCCCAAGATCCATACCAGAGAGAGTAAGATATGCTGGTTAAAAATCTTTAAATACAAAATTATATAGAACACTTTTGGTATTAGGTCTGTTTCCACCACTAATTATACTTTGATTGTCTCCTTTTAGCTTTTGGCTGCCTGCTGTTGGAAAACGAGACCGAAGCCAGGTATGTTATGATACAAGTTTATTTTCCAAGATTTATCATCTTTGTGACCTGAGTTTGTTCAGACTTTAATGAATGAAATTACAAAATCTAAATGTTATCGATACTTTCAATTTCCAGTTGAACCCTTTGTGCCCATTACCAGTGTGTCCTATTGACATGGTGTCAGAGAGCTCCCATCTCAGATGTTCCTCCTCAATGTGCAGAAACAGGTAGTTGACGCCAAATGTTAGTTAGATAAAGCAGCCTTTCTGGGGCCTATTGGAGACGCCATTCAGCCTTTTCGATAAGAGCTCAATATATTGATGGACTAGTCTATGTCCGAATAATTTAAATGAATCAGTTACAGAGGTCGTTGTTAACCCGAGTAAACTTTTAAGATGATGGCTCAGACTGTGTTGTGGTCCCTGACCTTCTTCCTCACAAACACAGTGGGAGAGTCTGTAAAGGAAGAGAACACACACCTAAATGTGTGTTTGAGTGACTTCACAGGAGCTAATTGTTAGCAATGTTTTGCTATCAAATGGAATTCGAATTCACAACCAGAATATTTATGTTGCATATACAGTGGCTGATGATTTAATCCTAATGTATTTATTTTTTGGCAGTGGTGGATTGGCATATTTTCTTTACTTCCTCATTGCTTGACTCACAGACTTAAAATGCTGTTTGTGTAAAAATAATAATAATTGCTTAGTCAACTTATTTTGACCTTATTAAAACCCAATTTGTACTAACGTATTGAACTGGTAACCTTTCTGTTCCACAAACTGAGCTTGCTAGCTAACAAAACTCAACTAGAGAAATTTAAACAAACTAATTTGGAATTTGGGAGGGGTAGTGCTGCTTCAAAAGCACTGAAGTCTCTGAGAGCCCACACAAAAGTAATGTGTTATTTCTTATCAGTTCAAAATCATCTTAAAAGCATTTCTCATATAATTAGTTAAGTAATAAGGTAAAAAAGTGGTAAAATAATGTTACTTGTGTTTTTTGAGCTGTAAAATATTGCCTGCATTCTCCAGGACCCCAAACAGAAGATTAGTGTTAATATCAGTTCTGGCCCGAAGTCTGCGCTGAACTCACAACAGATAGCTGCAGTTGGATGCAGTAATACTTCAACTCAATAGTTTTCAAGGTCAGCGGCCCCAAATAGAGAAATACTTTGAGTTGACATGACATGTAGATTCAAACCCCTGCATTTCTGGGACTGCACAAAAACATGAAAATAAAATAAAATAAATGGTTTATCCAAAAGATGTTTGTCAAAGCATCACGTTGCTCCCAGTCATCCCTGGAACTGTTCTGAACAGCTCTGAATCTGCATGGGGGACGCTTAGCCCCCTTGGCCTCGAGACTGTGGGACTCCTCGTTGTATTGTTTCCACTCCTCCTATTTATGGTGCATTCTTAATTTTGTTTCACACACACACACACACACACACACACACACACACACACACACACACGAACTCTCTCTCTTTCCTTTCTCTCTCTTGGGTTATTTCACAGAGCGCTCCAGCACTCCTTGATGAGGGGCAAAAACACGACTGCTATGAAAAGCCCCCGACTTCTTAGGGCTTTCTTTTCTAAACTGGCCCTTTCTTCTCCACCTGAAAGGTTCCTTCAGATTCCAGTTTGAGGCATTGTGAATACTAATTTCTCTCTATTAAAAAGCCCTCATATCCCTGCCATGCTCTCATTTGAATGGCGGACTCAGGGGAGACCTCTTAATTCCTTTATAGTGGGATTCAAGACCCTTCACTTCAAAAAGTATAAATCATACTCCCAAATGAATGAGGGAGAGAGGGGGGGATTGACGAGAGGGGCTTCTGATGTATCCCGTTGGACGGCACAAGCTGAGTCTATCTCCCCAAGCTGCTCAAATCCACTCTCCAGTGAGATGGCTGCTCTGTCCTTACGACCCAGCTCTGCACTCATGGCACCCATTTACTTCCTTTAACTTCCTATGAAACACACCCTTGCATGCAAACACACACATTTACAGTTATTGTTTTGCATGACAATGAGAGATCCTATAATTGCTCATGGCTGCTCTTAAGAAACTTTAAAACGTCCACTCCTGATTTCACTTCACTAAATTTTCATTCCTTTTGAACGTCTTTCCCGCTTGATCGATTTCTTGCCCTGAGCTCCCATACATCTGACTTTTCTTTGTTTCCAAACACCCTTGAGAGAAAAGTGTTTTCTCTGTGGGCAGAGTGTAAGCATTAATCTTGTACTGCGGCCAGGTTGAAATGATACTGTATTAATAAAAGCTGTCATCTCCTGTTTGCCGCGACGTGATGGCGACAATCAGAGATTTGATGCTAAGCGATAAAGGCTGTATGAGGTTGCATGCTGTTTATCCTGGTATTGGCGCGTGAATAGCCGCGATGCTTTGTGGGATTTGGCTGTAATGCTCGGGGCTGGCGGCCACGTTAAAATGCATAACCGCCTCCCACCTGAGCCAGGCAGCAGCAGCTTTTATCTATTGACTTATTTATTTCTAAATGACACTTGCGCTGTGAGATAAATCATAGTCTTATGCCTCTCCCTTCCCAGTTTTCATTTTAATTGTGAGATCTCGATGTCAGCAGTAAGTATATTGGTGTGAGTGGCCTATTGATTATTGATTTGGAGCTATTGATTATGTTCCCTGGAGACCCTAATCCTTTCTGATTCATTTGAATACCTCTATTAATCTTGAGATCCTGCTCACACCCAAAGCGCCGTGTACTCTAATGAAAATAGATGGCCATTTTGTAACTGCAGCTCCTCACTCCTCTTTTGATTTATTATTTTTAATTGATATATTTACTTTTGGATGTGTGCGCCAAAATTACAATTGACCCTGTGTCAGTGCTGTTTTACTCTGCAACCTGAGGGACTGCACTGCATTTAAAAGTATCTCATATGACCTGAAAAATCTATCTTGGAGACTTTTTCCTCAGTGTCCTTGTGTCTTTGATAGAATTTAGTTGTTGTTGGCTGTCTTCATTACATATGACTTGTTTTTTCATTGCTCATTGCCTCTGAGTCAATCTTTGTTTTCTCATCACAGTTTCGGTATATTTAGGGACAATACAACTGGCAAACATCTGTCATGCTGTTAAAACTGATGAAGTAGCAGATGTTAAATAATAAAAACAGTGTTGTGCATTTTTTACTACTTCTCTCAGTTTTACACTGAGCCACGTAACATGCTTATAAAAAGCCTTTGGGTTCTGCTCTGAGATGAATGGTGGTGTTTTGCCTTGGTTAATGAGCCAGCTGATGGTATTCTCATGTTTGATTAGCATTGTGCTGAGTGTCTCAATGGGCTCCTGGCGGCCCCGGAGCGGCTCTGCCTCTCAGCTCTCACCAGCAGGGGAGGGCCCTCGCCTCCCTCCAGGCTGCAGGGGCCCCGGAGAGCCTTGGCCTCTGTGTAATGAGGGAAGAGACGGCGGGATGGACCTCCACACATTAAGACCAAATGCATCAGGGTATTACTTTTAATACCGCAGGCGTGCCTCGTGAAATAATGCGACGTTTAAACGTGGATCGATTTTGGAATTAAAAAGTTAGTTTGCAAAGATTTACTGTGGGGAGTTCAATGCCTGAGCTCTTTATCAGGGGTGCAAATGGCTGGTTATGTGCTGTCCGACAGAGGTACGATTGAGGGATCGATAAGCGCGTGATTTACTAACTGGAGTACAGGTAATCAATAAGTATAAAAGTAAATGAAATATGCATTACTGGGATTTTATTAGAGAGGGGTAGCAGGGAGAGAATAACGGTCGGGCCATTTATTTTTATATCTATTGATTATACAACATAGAGACTTCGCTCAAAGCATGCCCTGCACAGCCCTCAACACCCCGTGCCTGTGCACCCGGCATGTGATTTATGGGTGTTGAGGTCATGGAACACGCTGCCTGTTAAAAGGCTGCCCTGACGGGGCCTTATTGTAGCATGTGCCTGTTAGGGTTGTGAGCCTTGATGAGCTGCGCTGGTTAACAAGGAGCTCTCTTCTGACTGAACCTCTGACATGAATTCATGTTCATGTTTGTTGGCATTTTCAAACATCATACTATATTATAATATATTGTGTATTACAAGCAGAATATGCAAGAATTTCATCATATCTTACTGTAGCTCCCTCACATACTCCGACTCTCTTCTCTCTCTTTCACTCAGTCTGCCCCCCTCCCTCCCGGGATGGAACAGACCTTGACCTTAACTTTACATCTCTGAAGTCAGGGCTATTAAGCTGGTGGGGGGGCTTTTTCCTATTTCAGGGCTCCTGATATATGACACAGGAGGCATAGAGCAGGTGTAATTTGTTTATGTGAACTCTGCAATGACTCAGCCACATGCACCCCGGCACCTCTCCTCATCGAATATTCTCTCTGTTGAAAATACGTATTAATGAAGAAAAATTAAGATGTGGCAAAATATGCAGTGTGCTGGGGCTAAATGTAAGCTGCAGTGTTTGTAAATGTGCAGGGCTTGCATTTATCGACCTTTGTGAAACTATTAAATTTCTACATGTTTATGTGTGGAGTGTGGGTGGGAGCTGCATCATCACATTGTGAGTAACGTATGTTCTCTCTGTCTGTCAACCCTTTCCCACCCAGGCAGACTAACGTCACTCCGGGACTGTTATGCACAGGAGGCATCAGGAGGAGGAGGGAAACAGAAGGTGTGTCCCTCACATCATCAGGTGACACCATTCACACATATTTGTGAATCTCTGGCCTCTTCACAACTCTTTTATATTATTTTTGGAGGTGTTGTGTTGTTACATACAAGATAAAACCTGCAGATTCAGAATGTTACATATCTCAAAGAAAGAGCTTAATGTGTTTTTTTTGTTGTGTAAAAACTAGCTTTGTGTTTTATGAAATTTTGTCATGACTTTCATGTTCCCCAGAGGATTCCCTTACCTTTACTCTAGAGCCAACATTAGGTTGGCATGTGGTTTTTAGTGAACTGTCAGACGAAAATGCCCCCCTCTAGATGAATTGTAATAAATTTGGGGAAAACAATTCAATTTAGCATGACCATCAGGTCAGAATTTTAAAAAATTCTAAAACTATTGTCAAAACAAAACTATGGTTAATACTTTGTGTTTAGTTCTTATTAGAAAATATTAGCATTCAAACAGGCTAAATAGTAGAGCGTAGAGTCCTTGCAAGGGGGGCATGAATGACCAGGGTGAAGAATGTTGGAGAATGTTCCACCTAAAGGTGCGTATGCATGTGGTGACATAAACAAACAAATATTTTCTGATACTAGTAAGGCTATCATGCTAACCTGAAACTTTTGTTTAATTTAAAAAAAGATTAGATACAATTTTAATAAAATAAAATTCAACATTTTGTCTGTAGTTTCCCTGGTATTGTTAAAGATGAATAAAAATCAAATCCATTTTTGCTGGAGTGAGGGGTGGGGGCATTCATTTTTTTGTTTTGTTTTCTTAAGGGGGCATGACAAGCATGGCATTGCCAGACTAAATCACAAATCTGGAACCTCTCAGTTGTCTGGCAGAGCAAATGAAACATGAGCTCGCAGATTCTGGTCCCCATGGAAGGGCATGACAGAAAAAAGTTTGAGAACCACTGAACTTAGATGGTGAACATGGCAAACATGATACCTGCTTAAAATCAGCATGTGAGCATCATCATTGAGCATGTTAGCATTCAGCTCAAAGCACCACCGCTTAGTGTTAATACATGTAAGTCCACCAAAATTACAGAACGTAAAATATTTGGCCAGTTAACAGCAGAGGGACGTGTTAGACAGTGAGACCGGTAGTTGTGTATCATTCGGAGCTTTCTGTTTAAAACAGTAGAAGAGAAGTGTGATGTGGAGTTCACCCTATTGGAGGTGGCACAGAGCAGCAGCCGTTGTGTGTGTTTGGACCAGTGGAGCTGCCTTTTTTCATTAGAGTCATGGCTCGGGGCTGTGTGTCTTTGCCGGATTGAAATCTGAATTGGTTTGTCCACCTTTTCTTCTGCGTCCCCTCTCCGTGCTTTACTGTCGCAGCTGCTGTTTGTCATTTAAATAACAAATGCTGGTGGTTCCCTGATTTAGTGAGGGGTGCAGGCCTCTGATGTATATTAATATTGCCGCACAGTGCACTGTACCAGGGTCCATCATTCATTTGGATAAAAGAGGTGGAATTTGAAAACAGCAAATGCTTTACTTGGATACAGATTGCATCCATTTATTGCACTGAGTGATGGAACGGCCGGCAACTCTGTCCTTCACCTCCCCCGTGCTCAACCACTTCCCATAAAAGTAAAAAAGGATTCACCCCTGGCCTTTATGGACCCCTCATATTCAACATGCGGAACTAGGGGCATCCCTCAGTTTCTTGACAGTTAACAGACTCACTTGTAAAAGGTGCGAGAGGGGGAAATACCTGTCTTAAAATCTTAAACAGTTATTACTAATATCTGTACAAACAGTGCAGTTATCACAGGATATTTTGTAAACAAAACACTGTATTTTCTAATGTTGTTTTAAGTGGAAATACTGTATTGTAGATCTTACATATTTTATTTTGACTAAAACATTATCTTTTTCCTAAATCACATAGAAGGAGAGAGTCCCTGATTGGCACCCCAGACCTGTTCAGAGTGAGTCTAGTGCCCCCTGTCCACCATGATTTATCATGCATCCCATGTCGTCCAATGTCAGTTTCTGCAGCTGCAACTGCTCTGTATAAATCTTTACTTTGGCAGCCTGCTGCACCATGTCTCTCCTCAGTAATCTCACCACCGCCAGGAGATGCACATTCTGTATGACAAGCTTTCACACTCTCTGTGTACAAATGTTGGTTTGTTACCATTCTGGCATAAATGTGTACAGAGACAAAATCTGATTCAGTGATTTGTTGAGTGAAGTTGTTTTCTGGAAATATTGTGTACTGCATTTAGTAGAAAGAACAGCTAGGCTCCCCGTGTTGCTCTTAGTGAACACGACAGCCGAGTCTTTGTTTGAGGTGGCCAGAGGAAGTGAATTGTTGTATGTGTTAGTGGTTGATTTGAAACTCTGTAATCAGGAGTGAAAATGGTCTGCGGCTGGAGGTGTCTTCCAGGGCTCCATTGGGAATTACTGAGGCGGTACCCAGCTGTTGCTTTGTCTTCTTTCTTTACTCTTTTAGCACTTCCACGGCAGTGCAGAAGCTGGTTGTGAAAAAAAACCCACAACAACTTATCAAGCCAGGTATCTGTTTGGATTAGATGACCACTCCGTTTCTCAGCCTTAAATTGGCCATTTTCTACTTTTCACACCACCATCAATCCAACCATCCAACTCAATCCAACACGTCCTTGCTAGATATAGAACAAAGCATGCCACCCTTCTGTTATATGTTATTGGGTGTTATTAAAAATACACATTGAAATGGTAATTTAAGCTGGATTTATTTGGGCTTTGTCCATATTTGTATTCTGCAATTAATTATAGAAAATCACCATTTTGCCCAGTGATGGAGAATGAAATTGAGTGCGTTCTACACACTCCACAATTTTGAGTGTTATTCGTAAGGCAAAGATGAATCAGTAAGTGCAAAGATCCTGATGGATTTTTATTGCCTTGGCTGGTCTCACACACAGACTAATTAATTATTGCAATTTTACTCCTCCCCTGCTGTCTCATATAATGCCCTTCATCTTTATCTCTTTAAAGAGATGATGGCAATAAACCCAAACTTGAACTTATCCAGTGTGCTACATTTCAGGAAGAGTTAGATCTTGGAGTAGATAGACAGGGTTGAAGTCAATTTCATTGACCTCATCAGACTGTTGCGTGTGCGTTATCTCTATATGTTGGGAACTGCCACATGTGGGTGCCCATGTGGGGGCCAGCCCCTTGGTCAGCCTCCCCTCTCCTCTCTGTCTTCATGTGTCTCCTTACCCGAGCAAGATGGCTGCGTGACAGATCACCTGCGTCGGAGGCCCGCCGTGTTCCTGCCCGGCGGTCCGGCCCCCTCTCATTAATGCCCAGGCTGGCGCGAGGGCCGTATGGCAGCACAAGACAAATAACGCTACCACTCAGCCATCACTTCTGCTGACAGAAATGCAGCCCACCGCACTATTTCGCCCTCTCCGGCTCCACTCCGCACCCTGCTCGCGTCCTTCAAAACCCCCCCATCTCCTCAGTCTCCACCTGCACCTGCCTGCGCTCCTCCACCAAACTTTCATGGTGTTTTTTTTGCTGTTGCTGAAGGCTGAGCTGAAAGCCACACAAATTGACGTAGTGTAACTGTGAACCTCCTGCCTTTTCTAACCACTCTAATTGTTTTCTGTTTGTGGAGACAGATTTGTTTATAGCAGCTCAGTCTGTCAGGTGTTTCTTGACTCGTTTGTGTGCAAACCTTTTCACCAGGAGGTCTGATTTGAATGTCCTGTTTTTTCAATTGTGAAAAGAATGGTGTGTGTGTGTGTGTGTGTGTGTGTGTGTGTGTGTGTGTGTGCGTGTATGAGAGAGAGAAGGAGAGTGAGAAGGAGAGAGAAACACAAAGGCTAATCATTAAAGAGCTATTCAGCCCTGTTCATTTAAGTGTGGAAATCAGCAGGCCCATTACTGTCAATGTGTAATTAGCTGATTAATAAACAGGGGGAAGGGGAGTTCTCCAGGAAGGCCTGTAATGATTGTTTTTAGAGAGCATCACATGAGAGCTTATTAAGATGGTAAGATGGTTCCATTCAACCTCCCATTATCACCCACAATAAATGCATGTACTGTAATTCTCCCATTGACAGAAAACCTTTTGCGTTGTAATGTCTTTATCGACCTTGATGTAAAACCAGTTGAGTGTAGGTGTTCTGGCCAAATGAAACTATCTTTCATTTATTTCTTTTATTATTAAGTGGTTGATTTCTCACATTCATAATTTTATTTGTATACATTCAGTATTTTCTATTGTACACATTAATAGACAAAGATACTGCAGTCTTAATGAGTTAATGTTATTTACCTTCAATCTAAATAAAGTGGTGGAAAGTAATTATGTAAATTTACGCAAGTAGTACAAGTCTGATTTTGAGTTATTTGTCCATTTTCTGCAACTTTACACTTCTGTTCCTCTACATTTCAGACGGAAATATTGTACTTTTTACTCCATTACATTTATCTGACTGCTAAGGTCGCTAGTAACTTTTCATATTAAGATTTTTCATTTGAAAACATCTTATAAAATACAAGATATTATTTAATATTAAGCCGGTGGTTCCCAAACCTTTTGGCTTGTGATCCCTTATATTAAACTAGTGTCTGGTTGGGGCCCCTTAGCATGTTTCAGATGTCTATGAGTTGTTAACATTTGTACCAAAGAGACCATGCCCCTCCAAACTTCTCTGATGGGTTTATATAAAAACCTGTTTAATGCCCAAAGAAGTTAAATTATTCAATATTTCACTAAAAAGGAAAGATTAGAGAATTGTAGCAGAATTTAGTTTTTTTGTACCCCATTAATCATCTCACAACCCCCGAGATTTGTCTTTGGCTCAGGTACTCGGGAACCAGTAGACGAAACTAGCTAACTGTATATCAAGTAGTTAAAACTAGCTCCATCTGGACCTTCTGAAACAGTTAACTGCTACCTAAGCATTGAAGCATCAGTATTAAAAATCTTATAATACAATATATAATAAATAAATTGGTAAATGGGTCAATTTTTCGACAGGATGAGTGCTTTTTACTTTTGATATTTACATTACAAACTACATTTGATACAATACCTCTATACTTTTACAGAATGCATGACTTTTATTTGTAGCAAGGAGCATCTTTAAATTGTTGTATTGGTACTTTGACATAAGTAAAATATTTGAGTTCCAATTCCACCATAGAATAAGCTAAAAAAGAGAAATTTGAATACTGATACAGCAATAAACTGAAATTTGTGCTGTAATACTTAGTAATACTTAGTACTTAGTAAACTGTAATGCTTAGTTTATTTAAATATCTATTCTCTCGATCATAATGCAAAAATGTGTATAAAAAGCTTATCCTGATTTTGACCTTGACGTAGGATAAAAGCTAAGATCTGGTATGGCCTGTGCATGTTAACACACTCACAAACTAAATGTTCCCAGCCATTTCTGTGTATCTGTCAAATATGAAAACCCCTGAATTTTGATCCAGGCCTTTGACTATGTTTAACCCAAGTGTTTGGGTTGAACCTCAGCAACGGTTAGTCATCGTTCCCTCAAGAAATATTAATCAATTATCTTGCCCGCCGGATCAGTTTGGGGAAGAAGTCATCTGGAAAGAGGCACAAGCAGATATAATGGGAACGAGCAAAAGCACATGCCAGTGAATGCTGTAATGCCTAATCCTTTGAGACAGCCCAGAGCCACAATGTCACTTCTAGTTCCCTTGTCCTCTGCTCTCGGACTGCCTTGCAAATGTCTTGTGTGACCCACGCTAACTTTTTTTGGGGAGATCAGGAAAGATTTATTTATTAAGCATGTTAGGGAGCGCAATTGTTTTAGAGTTTCTCTGTCTTCTGCAAAAATTGGCCCCAGTTTTCTATCAGATGTTTCCCTTCACTCCCAGACAAAAAGCTTTAAAGGTGAGCAAGTTCAAGAGAAAGAGGTTCTTTAAAAAGAAAGGTAGTCAGTGAGATGTGAATGTGTGAAGAATGGAGTTAAAAACATACAGCTTCTTACGCAGCATAACCGGAGGGGGGAAGTTAAGCCATAGGAGCAGCACAGATTGGCCTTTTAATAACCATGTCCACAAGTCATATGGGGCCAAATTGGATTTGGCTCACTTGACCAAAACCTCATTAATATTTAACCTATTAGAAGAGGATTGCTTCAAAGTTTTATTTTAATATATCTAAAACAGTGAGCAATCTACGAGTCGTGGACTAAATTACATTTTCATTTGAGGAGCTGTCCATTGGTACAGTCAGGAAAATATGATTTATATGAGGATATTTTACTGTTTGTTCTCAGTGTTGTGTTACATGTCCAGGAAATGATATGTGCTTTCTTTTTCTCTGAAGCTAGCAACCCATTTCATAAGCATCACCAGAGAGAAGAGGCACGGGGAACCAGTAACACCTCAACCCTAAAGGCTGTGGGACCAAGTGTGCCAGGTTTACAGTCCTCTATTTCTGCTCAGCCTGAGAGTTCATCTTTCCCCTGGGGGGGACCATGAAGACACCTTCACAGGGCAGGACGTGCTAGTCTGGAAGATCGTGCCAAAAGAAAAACTATTGTGCCAGAGAAAAGGCTAAAACTCCTCTTTCTGCCCAAACTTAAAGACAAAGAAAAAATACAAAGCACATCATTACTTCTCAAATCAGCATGTTACTGCTAGATCCAGTCTTTCCAGGTAGTATATTAATCATGACAAATGTTAATGCAATCAGGCCTTGTTAAGCCTCTGCCATCTCCTCAAGGAAGAAAGCAGCTTCAAGAGGCTCCTCGTTTGACTCAAGACTCAACGGCTCCTCCTGTTTCCACACACAGTCTCCAGGCCACCTGCTACCACACAATCCGGCAATTATGTCCACTCTGGTAGCACAGCGTTTGTCAGCAGGGACACTGGGAGTATGGTCAGGTGAGGCTGGGTGGCTGGGTGGGGGGAGTCTGCTCTACTTTACGGCAGCCAACAATGGCTGAAGCAGCACGTAGCTAGCTCCGAGACAGCAGAGCATCAGAATGTTTAGCGGCCACATGCTGCTACAGAGTTCAGAGAGGCGACCACCGGTAGAGAGCCACACAAAGTACAGGCCTCCTATTAGCATGGATTTGAAAAGCTACAGTTTTTACAAAGGTGCTCATTAGCACAATACAGAGTTAGTATAGTCGCGGTCCTCAGAGGGCTGCCTCTGTTCTCTCCAGCTTACCTTCCATATTAAAATTTCCCCAAATGTATTTAAGTTCAAGGCCAGCTGCAAATCTGTTTGAACAGCCTGTTTTTCAGTAGTGGTGGATTAGTTGCTTATGGGGTTATGCAGAAAGTGAATGAGAGCCAGCAGAAAGGAGTTGTTGGAGACAGGAGAGTAGAGTAGCACACTGTCTTTTCACCCACCCTTGGGGTATACATTTCCCAGGCTCCCTTGGCATCAGATGCATTAAAAGATCAATGGCAGCATACAGTGAGATCAAACACAACAGTTCTCGCCAAGCTGGCAAACAAGCAGTATTTTAAGAAAAATGCATTTTGATATCGGGGTCAAGTGAAGTACATTCTGCTTGAACTAAACCATATAACTGTTAAAGTCTATAGAAACATCAGAGGGATTTTGGTTGTGTGCAAAAGTTTAATGTTTTAACAAAAATAAGCAGATCTGAAAGACTCAGCACCAAAAGGCACAGGTATGCACTTTCTGTAATGATTACAGTAATTACCTTTTTTAGTGAAACGAACTGCATTAACATCAGCTACATACTGCATGTCTTTTCAGACACTTTAAAGTCTTATTTAAGAGAAGAATTGCATTTAGTAGAATGAGATTTGCCAATTAATCTGAGTTATACGTCTGCAATAATCTGTCTGAGAAGGCTTTATGTGATCATGTTGGCCAGGGATGACATTTATAAATGCTGTGTGTGCACACTCGTCTAAATGGATGCCTCACACAAGATATCCTGCCACAGGATGTCCCCCCCGCCACTGCTCCTATGTCTGCAGCTGCAGCTTGACCGGGTCCAGCAGCACCTTGGGCACTTCCAACGGCATGAATACACACCTGATTGATAGGATAAACACAAGTTGATCTTAGAAATTAGAGAAAAACAAGTTGCTGTTAAATATATTGGTGGCTTCCTCAACATGTGCCCCTGAAGACGTTGACAGATATTGACTGTATAATGCTTAAAGGAGAGCTATTCGCTGTTGCCTTATCTGTCAGTCTGTGTTTTAGTGCCAAGGCATTGACAGGGTAGGAAGACACATCAGTTGTATTAGTAGCAGGAAGGGGAAACACCTAAACTGCCTCTCTGGTAATTAGTAGTCACCTTAATGACATCTCAGCCAGACCGTATGCCCCAAAATGAATTTCCAATGGCCAGGAAGTAGAGGAATGGCTTCCATGCAGCCAGTCAATTGCCCTGTTACAGTTAAGGAATCCAGCAGGCGGGTACCACTCATATTTCATCCCAGGTAAAGATTACCTGTCAGGCCCATGGGAGATGTATTGATCTGTTTTCCTTTTTCTGCCAGCAATCACCTGACAAAGGCACCTAGGAGGCGAGTGAATGAGTGATGCCTGGTCTGGCTGCTCCAGCGTAGTGGCTTCTAGTGTCCACCGATGGGTGGAGAGGTGATGAGGAAGAGGACAGATAATGCAGTCATAAACTCTGTTTGAACCTCCTCTGTATGCATGCAGGGCAGCCCCCTTGGTGCCCTGAGGTCACAGGTCAGTGGGTAATGTGCTTTTTTTTGGGCTCCTTTCTTGTCAGTGACGTTTGTTCTTGGTGTGTAGTGTGTAGTGATGATAGAAACACATGCAAAAAAGGCTCTCTGGTTCCTGCTGACAAATGCATGTTGCGAGTCACCATAGTTCAACTCACTTTGGGCTTCAAAAGTGATCCGGTTTGATCTGGGCACCCTTCTCGCAATGAAATCCAACCTTGGGGTTTCCCTGTCAGTGCGGTGATGCTACACTAGCACTGATCAATATATTTTACATTATCTCATGTTTTTTTTGGCAGCTAAAAGTATTTATATATTTGGCTTGTTCAATGGAATGTCAGAGTTGATATTATCCCTGAAGCCATGCATTTAAAGTGATTGCACTGTATAAAATGTGTAGTAATTATGATGTGATACATAATTATAGGTCCATTAATTGAGGATTTAGGTCTGAGGACATTAAATACATAAATTCAATTTCATGATAGATAGTAGATATGTCTCTCAATTTATTCAACATGTTTTACTGTCGTATTTTTTAATTTCATTTACAAGGATTTAAATATATCTCCCTGATATCAGGGCTCTTAGGCAGCTATCCACATTTGATACGTAGTACAAATAGCATCTTATCTCATAGGCTGTTATCTTTATATTTAATAGCAGTGGAGGCATACCTAATTGCTTTGCAAATGATCTAAAGAGGATTAGTCCTCCCTTAGAAAGCCTGCACGGTGTCACTAGATGTTAGAGAGACATTACAATAGTAAAATTCAATCAAACCTGCAGTGCAGCGTTTATGCAGTAGCTCTGTTTTCTATGATCATCACCTGCATGAGGTGGATACTCTGCTTTTGAATAAACTCTGTATGTACATGATTATGGACTATTATGGATAGGAAGCTGTTATAAGAAGAAATTGTAGTTCTGTTTCAGTTGTTTGTGCATTTTCAAAATGTTTTTTTAAAGATGATGTAATGCCTTGATGTCATAAGTGATATTGTAATCATTCCTTCATATCATGAGTATTTACAAAAACTATTATTTATTTCAAATAATGATTTTGTTTGCAATAAATGAGTGATCATGATTGTGTAAAATTCTGGCATATATATGCTTATGCTTCATATCTTTCTTTTATTTGGTACTGTTACACAATAGAGGGACAAGAAACACTCGGAGAGAGATGGGGCAATTACATGCGACAAAGTTTCCTGGATTGCATTGAAGCAGAAATGTCGTGTACATGTGTAACGTAAACACTCAAGCACCAGAATGCCTGAAAATATTTTTCTTAATCTAAAACCAGCTTTATAGCCATGCTGTTGCCCTGGCATATATATTGAATAAATAATTACTGAAACATTAGTTGATTAATCAATTAGTCGATCTGCAAACTCAGTCATCAGATATACTGACAATTGATCAATCATCCATGTAATTTATCAAGAAACAAGTCTATCCATGCTGGTGGTGCTAAATCCTAACGTCAGCTTGCTAACATGCTCACAATGACAATGCTATTAACATGCTGATATTAAGCAGGTATAATGTTTACCATGTTCACCATCTTTGTTTAGTGTGTTAGCTTGCTAACATTTCCTAATCACTACCAAACTACACGTACAGCTGATGCTGATTAAAATAAAAATATATCCTGAGGGGAATCTGAATGTCTACCAGATTTCAGGGTAATCCATCCAAGAGTTGTTGAGAGATTTCATTTAAAACCACAAATTTAAAACCTTATTGAGGAAAAGTCATTAGGATTCATCCTCTGGGGACCACGATTTCATGGCAATCCATCTAGTAGTTGTTATTTCACTCTGGACCAAAGAGGTGTACTGACCGACCAGCCAACAGAGTGCTACAAGATTTGACAGTGGTCCTGTTGAATACAAATCTTAGTGTGGCTGACAGAGAAAATACTGCCGATGGAGATTATCTGTCGATCCCCCACTGTTAATCTTAGGGCTGCACGCTGAAGACGGTAGTAGTCACTTTGCCACGTGTTGAGAGTTGGAGCAATTCTCTCCGCTCACCGGTGGTCCACGGTTACAAATCACATCATCAGCTGTCTGAGCACCCACAGCCACCTCTTCTCCACCAGATTGATGGTGAAATGGAGGAAAAATCAATGGCTTCCTCTCGACAGAAAGAGCCTGCTCTGTCATGTTTGGGAGTTTGATGTTACCCTCTCTTACTCTCTCTCCGCTATGGGAAATTGAAAGCTGAGTTTGAACAAGCTGACAGACGTGAACAGACTGGAGTCTCTCAAGTCAGTACAATGACCGATTTCAATCTGCTACTTTACTCGTGAGGTTATCAGTTCTGCCTTTTAACACTTCTAAACCACTGGAGAAGATCACAGTGATCAGGTTGAGTTGGTTGAGTTTCTAGTAAATGACAGTCTGCTGACTGGCTTGTGAGCTCCTTTGTAGGTGACCCTGTGAGTAACAGCAGTCAGTTTTTTTTACTAGTCACCCCCTCAGGAGTCCCCCTCCATCACTTCATCCTTATCACCACCATGACACACTGCAACTGTGAGGCAAGGTTTCCATTCACTGCCTGCTCTGAAATGAGCAAGCATCACTGAGCTTTTTCACTCCGACACATATTCAACCCCTAATGGGAAATTCAAATATCACATATCAGCTGAATGCAATATTCACTTAGCGAGAGATAACACTCTGCTTGATGTGTCTCATGTATCCGGTTCAGAATAGGCACGGCTCAGTCTCTGACACCAGATCTGACTGTGAAAGTGTAGAAATTCTGCCTTAAGCTCATGTGCAGCCTGTTCATTCACTCTTGTGCTTTATTGGTGTACATGTGTTGGTCCCCTTGTGTATTTGAGGGAGACCAGATTCCAGGGCATCTGTGCTTGTCCCTCTGCTCCTCCTGTGTCTTTAAACCAGCACCATCCCTTTTCATTTCTGCTGGCATTCTAATCAGAGCATTACGAGCTTCAGCGGGTGAAGTACGCAGAAAGTTGTGTTTCTTGACAGCCAATAAAAACCGTATAATCTCCCCGATTCAAGTGGCCCATTTAAAAAAAAAAATACTAACTAGTGCTATCACTCAGACCACCCCTTTCCTTTTTTCTTTAATGCCCTTTTTTATTTAATATATAGCCCATGAAAAATGAGAGACTCCCGCTTCACCGTGTAGATATTTTGTTGCTGATGATGCGAGACGAATTTCCATCACAGCTTTGTTTCCAGAGGGTGAGCGGATAATCTTTTACAGCACAGGGAGGGAGGGCACCACACCCATCAATCTCCAGGGCTTATAGCTGCCGCATGGTCGCCTTACCTGACCAGAGCGCCTGCATGGCACCACGCCAGTGGCCCATTCAGGGTCAGGAGGCACCAGGCGGACGTGGCCACACTGGAAGATCGCTTTTGGAGCAGCCACCACCCAAACTCTCTTTAACCTGCAGAACAGTGCTTCACTTCTGTTCCATTATTACTGTCATTGTTATTATGTCATTTTTCTAATAAGGCGGCCACGTCTGAGAGAGCAGCATTGCTTTCCTGCTGACAGCCCTATGAAACTATGTTTGCAGCAAGGGCCTCAGCTGCTCCTTTTGTCGACACAAAGCCGCTCCAGAGGTTTCACCCCTCTGTGCGTCTCAGCCATGTGCACTATGTGTTGTAGAGCAAAAGGCTTCAGTTTTAGTTGTGGCATCCTGCCCAGGCAGCCTCTTGAGACGGGACCCCCAGTGGCCCCGTGCTGGTGTAGTGGCTGGCAGGCGTGCAGCTTACTGCTCTCTGCACCTCGCTGCCCTGGCAATCGCCTGCTGAACAGCTCCTCCCGTGGAGACGATGCTGCTCTGATTGACAATAATGGGAAGTGGCAGAATCGATGGGAGACAAGAGAGGGGTGCGTGTGAAATTCTCCTGGAGCTTCAAGTCACAGACCAGGGGCTCTGGCACCACTCACCTGTCATCCCTGCAGCAACAGGATTAGAGCCTGTGACAGCAGGAGTAGCCTGACGAGAAAGATGCTGTGGTCGTTACTGCCACTGACAGCCTGGAAATGGTTCCTTTATATACATATATGTCTTGTTACTTGGCTGGACCAGAGCGCCACACTGCTCCATGGCATCTCTTTCAGAACAATGTACAATGGTGGCAACATCTTTATTTACAGATGAAAAAGATAAAATGACCCAACACGAGATATAGAATAACCTGAAAGGAGTGGATGGCGTGGCCTCTAATGAGCTATTTAAGGGAGTGCTTTCAAAAAGTCTAATGTCAAGGATTAAAATAACAATTCACCTTGTGCTTGGGCATAGGATGTGTATGTGTGTGTGTGTGTGTGTGTGCTGCGGCAGCGGATGGAGGGCATGTGTCGTGACAGAAGGGGCACTCCATTCTCTAATTGATTGGCAAAAGATGCACATGAAGAAGACGTTAAAGCAAAATGAAGTCATAACCGTGGATTGAGACATTTATTAAGTCAGTCGAAAGGCCCTCACAAACGTTGAGATTGTTTATTGATTTTTGTGTTTTGGCTGGCTGCGCAGGAGTAATCGCTCGTGCTGCTGCCACCGAGGCTACAGAGCTCGGGTGCAGCCAAATGTTCAGGTGGAGGCACTGACTTCCTCTTAAAGGAGGCAACTTTAACCAGCAGAACACAGAGCCTTCATTATGACTGCAGTTGTTCCATCATTTATATAAGGATCCTGACCTGATATGCTGTTAGTTGAGAATGACATGTATTGCTGATATGTTGGCTGGTGCTATAAGCAGTGTACACTTGGTGTACTTGACTGACAGAGTGGGTTATTGTTCATGAAATGTACAAATAGTTGTCTGGACAGACTACACTATCCTATTTTTGTCAACACATATTGGTTGCATGTAACGTGTTTGTGTGTGTGTCTGTCTCTGTGTATGAGCATCTGTCTATATGTATATTTTGTAAAATCCTAAAGTATTAATAAATTGATATAAATAAACAATACTTGCAATATTTATTTCAATAAACATTGCACATCATTGTGATTCCTGGTTCTGCTAAAAATATTTTTTGTCAAATACCCTTTGGTATTATATTAGTGTTAAACCATTACTTCATTAAGTATTTTATTTAAGTGCAGATCTCCACCAGGTGTGTCTGGGGCCATGTGGGTGGAGAATAGAGAGTGCAGGATAGGCTGTGTTTTCCAGCGTGACTAGAGTATAGTGGAATGAAGGGGAGAAAGTCTTTTGTATAGTATAGGATTGTGTAAGTTGTCTTATACAGATATATGCAAGGTTTTTGTGAAAAAAATAACTAAGTAATGTATCAATAAAAAACAAAACTAAGGTTACTTCTCAGATTTTCAGATGTGAGAATTTTTTACCTGTGTCTGTTTTGTACTAGTTTAAATTAAATAAGCTGTTACAAAAAATTAAACAATTTGTAGATGTCAGTCTGGACTCTTGTGACATTTTATAGACTAAGCAATGTAAACTAAAGAAGACTGAACTGATTGTCACAATTGACACATTAATTGATATGACAATTGTTGCAGTTGCAGCCCTAAATGATAAAATTTAAGCATAATAATAACAGCAAACCACTTTTTTTTCTCTGCCAGAAAAGGAAATAAAAAACATTTCACTCATTCACAACTGTCCCACTGTATACATGTGCCTTTGTGTGTGTGCTGAGTAGTGCTGCTGAGTGTTAGGTAGAGTTCAACCATACTGGTGACATCAATCTGCCTGTTCTTTATTAGACAGAGCAGTGAGGTGTAACTGACTGCATTGTCCACAGATGGACTGGGGCCCATAGCGCACGGGACCCTGGTCAGCCACCCTGACAATACAATCAATAACCACACACTCATTACGGGAGCCCTGCCTGCCTTCTCGTGCCTTCCTGCCCCGTAGAGCCTCCCTCTGTGCTTCACCTTATCTTTAACGCTGTCCTCCCTTTTCACTCTCTATTTCAATCTTGTTTTCACTGATGTCTTCCTCTTTTTCCTCATGATCACTTTTGAGTTTGTACGGCACATTCTATCAAAACCTGAAACAGGAAAGAATAAGGGGACACTTGGACGTCCCAGCTCCCGCTACTCAGGTTGCGGTTTTCAGTAGTCAGGCTGGACAGTAGTGGATGACAGTGATCCAGCATGGAGCCTGGGGCCTATAAATGGTAATGCCCTCCACTTGCCTTCCTCATAAAGCATAATAAAAGGAGGTTATAAATCCTACCAATTAGCTGCGTCCATCAGTCGCCTTAATTGGAGTGTCGTGACTGGCTAGGGGATGACCTTGTGTGCCATAGAGCCAAGACAGACGAGGGGGCCAGAGGGGAGATCTATGTGGATGTGGAGGACTTGGGCTTCTTAAAATCAACTGTATCTAACAGGCTGTACTGTAGTTAAGTGTCGAGCCATACGATGGTAAAGTGTTTATGCTGACTAGCCGTGTTGATCTTGTCACTGTAAATGTGTAGGCTTTTAAAATGCATATGAATATGCTTCAGGCCAACAGTTGGTAACAGTTAGAAGGTAAAGGAACCGTCGAAGCAGAAGAATTGAAATCAAAGCTGACTAAATCAGCATTTTCCACTATGAATACAGTGAAAAGCTTGTCCCACTTACACTGGTGTCTCTGGTCATTGCAGCGTTTGTGTTCAGTCGAAAGGACTTTGTTACAAAGCAGTTGCACATAGTTATGGAGTTTGTTCCAGCTGTTTGTGGACATTTAACACCGGAGAAATTTGTGGACCTCTAAGACTTAGTAACTGTGATAATGGAAGCAATATGGCTGACAGTACTAACCCTCAGACAAACTGACTTTGCCTTTCATCAGTGACCACATGTGTTCTGGGATCGGCTCATCTCATCCTGTAGTGCAGCACTTGTTCTTTCTTCCCCCTTAGCGCAGGAGTTAAATCTACCCTCCTTCCTCCTGTGGGCCTGGCCACCACACCTTCCCTCTCAACACCTCAGTCAAGCGCTCTCTGTGGCCACTCAAACCTGAGACCTCAGCTTCCGCTCTTGCTACGAGCATCCACTATCTCATGACACTGCTCTCCCCGAGAAGAAACACTGAACCCGTTTGTCTGTGGAGAGCACCGTGTGCAGACGCTGATGTGTCCTTACACTCCGCTTTCTCTCTCTGCTCCCATCCCTCCACCTCAGGATTAGGCAGTAAAGACCAGCTAACCAAGCAGCTGTCTGAGAAGAGTTTCTCTCCCGGCTGACTGAGGGCTGCCGACAGTTGTTTCCTTTCTCTCTTACCGTCCGGAGATAATTCAGTCAACAGGCTTTGAACTGCAGATAAGGGAGGAAGAGGATGATCCTGGGGATGGGCCTGCTGTATATGGGGCAGGGGCAAAGGAGTAGAATGGCAGTACAGGCAGAGGGAAGCAGGGGCAGGTGTATGGGAACTGAACGGGGCCAAGATAGATAAGACCTGAGACAGATGCAGCTATCCAATTTACAGTACACTCTTAGTTTTATATGGTTTTTAAAATGGATGTAGATATTTTTGCTCTCACATCATAACCTCCTAACTTCAATGCTAATACTTTTCTTTTCATTATTTCATTATTACTCCTGTTTTGATGACCACACAACCTTTTTAAACAGACTATCAAACACGCATACACGTATGAAAAATGATCACAACATTGGTTGGTTGTTTTTAGATTATTATTTAGGTTATTAGATTTTAATCTAAAATTCACTTTTATGCAGTGAATGATTTTCTTAATGACCTATTGCCCATATACAGTCGTATCTCCTGTGCCTGCTCATGTTTGAGTGCTGCCTCATATGATTCTGTTCTTTTCCATCCTGCGTTTTATGAATGCAAAAAGATGGGGGAGAGGAAATTAATTTCCAATAAACGCTTGACAGAGTGGCTTTTGTTTAGTCTTGGGCACATGGTTTTGCATACCTGCCAGGTGTTGTACGGGGACAAACCCCCCTGGGCCATGTGCCCGTGGCAAGGTGCACGATGAAAGGCCTCGGGTGGACCATCAAAGGGCCCATTGAGATCCAGCCACGAGTAGGACAGAGGGCCACAGTGTGGACCGTAGAAATTTGACACCCTCTGACAGAAGCTCCATACAGCCCACTCAGGGCCACGCTGACAGCCTCGCTCGCAGGAGATCAGGCGTTCTCTCATTCACTTCTACTGACTCACTACCTGCTGACCCCGGGCTAGAGAGACAGAGCAAGCGATGTTTACAGTCTGGGAGAGAGTGACCTGAAAAGACATGGTTACGTAGATTATCTTAAATCTTAATATGACATAAAACAATTGATGGTGCTTTAGATAGATATTTGCAGCCACATTTCCAGGTATTTTTTGAGTGAAAAGATCAAAATGTTAGGGCAGAACAGATATTATGACATTGGCATTTTTAAGAAATATATTAGATCAATTGTATTAAAACCAAGTGAAATAATGCCCCTATCCCAGCCAACAGCCAAAATTTTTTTAACTTATTTAAAAATCCTAAAGATTAAATATTTTATATTATGACTATTAAGACAAACACTGTTTTGCAGTATACTGACCTTGACATGAGTCTTGTGACCTTTTTACTGTACTATCAGTTGTGTCACAACCGAGTGTTTCCTCTTACATAAAAAAGGATATCTGAAAATGATTGGCCTGATTCATGAATGATATATAACTATAAGCGTCTAGGACAAAGGACATTCTCATATGTGAAAAGTTCATCTTGGTGTCATGCACTGAATCTGTACAACATCTTTCACGATGGCCTTGCTTTCTTTTCCTGCCTGACAGTACTGTACTGTGGTAATGGTTAAAAGGAACAAGCTGTCACTGGATGGTTGCAAATATGAATCAGAGGGACAAACTGTGTTCCTATTTCAAGTGTGTACAGTATGTACTATACACTAATCTTCCTACTGTTTTGCAGTTTGCAAACAAGAAATTAGCATACTTTACCATTTTATACTAACAGGACAAACATGCACTGCTGAACCTCAATCACACTGTGAAAAGTTCACAAGAGAAAACAAAATGTTTTGCAAAGTTCTTGTTTTTTGTTTTCCAAGAACTCGCTGTTGTTCAGTGGTTCTCAGACTTTTTCTGTCACACCCCTCTTCAGAAACTGCAAAAAAGTTCAGGCCCCCCTGCTCCAGCAAAATTAGATTTCATTGTTATCAATCATTAACAATAAAGGCGATTTAAATAAATAAGATTCATGAATCATATCCGACCCCCAGTTTGAGAACCACTGCTGTAGCTGTCAAACCACCACCTGCAATGTATGTACTTCTTTTGCAGCTCCTTTATTTCCTTTTGCATTGCTTTGTGGAACAACATGGTCAATGAAAAGCACACTCGCAAATCAAGCGTCTTTTACGATACATACTGACTTCATTAAGTATTGTCACTTTTCCTGTGTGAACACGCCACATACATTCCACTATACCACTGATGCATTGTATAATGGAAAAGTATATTTTCTCTAGTTACTTAAATGCAATTTTGAGATACATTTACTTTATACTTCTATTCCACTACATTTCAGTGGGAAATATTGTACTTTTTACTCCACTCGATATTACTAGTTACTTTGTAGATTCAGATTATTAATTAAAAATATAAATCAATTTATAAATTATGATATATTATAGATTAAGTTATAAAGTGGATGAAATTAGCCCCTCCTTTACCAGCTGCAACATTAGTGATGCTTACATATTAATGCATCACTCATTATAACCCAGTAATTATTCAGAAATAGGCCATTATGCATAATGAGTGCTTATGCGTATGTTAAGTATATTTTGATGCTAACATATCATTTATGTATTTTTACTTAAGTAAGAGTTTGAAAGCATGATTTTTTTCTTTACAGAGTATATTTACACTGTTAATTCTTAGGGTGAAAAATCTTAGGATAAGGTGACCAGATTGGTTTGGTGGTCAGTATGTCAATAACAATTATAATGTTATTATATATGAAATAAAAAAGGGGACAATTTTGGTTTTATAAACTGTCAAATATTATTCTTCTGAATGAAATCAAGTCATCTTGAAGCAGAAACTACCTTTCAGTCAATAAGTAGAGGCTGCAATCACTTTCAGGCAAATAGAATACTGTATTTTGTGTGTTTTTTTTTGGCCATTTAAAGGTATTTTAAGAGGTAAAATGTACTAGGTCAGTTATAATCTGTCAAATATAACCCTCATGAATATATATATCAAGTCATCTCAGGGCAGAAATAGCCTAACCTTTCAGTCAATAAGTAGAGGCTGCGATCATTTAACAGGCAAGTAGAATACTGCATTTTATGTGTTGTTTCGGCCATTTAAAGGTATTTTAAGAGGTAAAAAGTACTAGGTGAGTTACAATCTGTCAAATATAACTTCTGAATGAAATCAAGTCATTTTGAGGCAGAATCTACCTTTCAGTCAATAAGTAGAAGCTGCAATCACTTTCTTGCAAGTGGAATACTGCATTTTATGTGTTGTTTTGGCCATTTAAAGTTAAATAATGTAGTGTCATAAGGATAATTGCAAAAGAGATCATGTCTTTATTTTATAAACAAGGATATTAGACATAGGCCTACCAAGCACATATTCCATCGGCAACAACAGGCTTCTATTATTGCCTATAATCATGGAAATGTCATGCCTGGAGACGCTATAAACTTATTTGGCCACAATTGTAATTATTCCGTTAAAAGAAATGTTAAAGTATCACAAAGACATACCTTTGCTATTACCATGGACATAAACTGATGTTCATTTGCATATTTTATCTGTTTGATCCAGATAAAAGCAGCTGTAGATGTAAAGAGACTGGGCGATACTTCCCGCAGACGGCAATAAGTTTTCGGCATGACACCTGTATGCCCTGCTGTCCAGTCTTTCTGGCCATGTAAAAGCTGATTTCAGGTCTGTTACTTATACATATTGTCTTATACAGTCTATGATTAACATAATTAAAAACGGGGACATTTGCGGAGACCTCTCCAGACGGGGACAGGCCACCAAAACCGGGGACTGTTGGGTCACCCTATCTTAGAACTAAGTGAGCATCCACAACTGTGAAGCTCCAGAGAAAAGCTTGGTGTACACAAGCTGGCTAGTAAGTTTTCTTGAGTTAAATAACTCACAAATATGAGGAAATAAGACAAAGAGTTTACAGTCATGCTAGTGGTTCTTTACATAGGCACAACGGTGCTTTGAGCTAAATGCTAACATCACAGTGACAATGCTATCATGCTGATGTTTATCACGTAACACCAGGTTAACCATCTTAGTTTAGCCTGCTACCATGCTAACATTTGCTAATTAGCAGTAAACACAAACCACAATCATTAGTTTGCTGGTCATAACCTAGATTACTGGGCAAACTGAAATTTGGACCTGATGATGGTGCTAGATGAAATGTCAGGTGATCATCAAAGTAATCAAAATTCATCCTGATTAGCTACATGAATGCCAGACCAGACTTTATGGCAATCCATCCAACAAGCAACCCATTAGTTGTGCTCTAAGATGAAAAAGAACGGTGCTGTGAGAAAATTTAAAGCCTTACGTCTTTGCTCAACTGAGGTTTGCCACTAAAGCTCTACACAATCACTTCAAAGTTGAGGATCTTTCAGCAGAATGATCTTATTAATCAAACACCTCCTGAAAGTCAGTCTCACACAGATAAAAAAAGAAGTGTGTTTTAATGAAGTGTAATATAATTTTAACTGTGAGTCTCCCAAATTAGCGGCGGCTGGTTCACGACAGGGCTGCTGCTCTCATCAATCCCCTCAAATAAGCCTCACCTGTCGGACAGTAGAAGAGCACGAAGGGCCCTCAATTACCATGAAGTGAGCAGGTCCCTGTCCCCCAGCCCAGCCAACTACAGGTATGTATAGGCATATGCAGAGGCATGACAAACAGAGACTTATAGTGATCAACTAATGCAGGTATCTGTAGGCCTATGTGTTTATTCATTTTCATCTTTGAGCTTTAAAAAAAAAAAAAAAAAAAAAAAAAAAAAAAAATATATATATATATATATATATATATATATATATAGTTGCTTTGTAGGCTACAGTATAAAGATAAAATGTAACAATACTTCAGAATATATCAGTTGTTTGCTGCCAAATTAATCTCAATCCACATGAGGTGAATAAAACAAATGAATTAAATTTATCAACCCCTTATTTCTCGTAAATAAATAAGAAAAAAAACATTCATTCCCCCAACTTGATTGCACCACCCAAGCCATTCAAGCTCTTCACCTTTAAAAGCCACAGCATTAAATAAAAAGAGTTGTTCGTGTTGACACCCTGGCTGATGTTTGTTGCTCTGTAATATATTGTATCACCAGAGCAGTAGTCTGTGCTCTGCACCTGCACCAGCCATTCAGCCTGAAGTCTATAAATCCTAGCGCTGCGAGGAATCACAGAGGTGAAATGTTCCACGGCCTGCTCACTGGACCCTGGGGCCGCTTCCTCTGTCACCTTACACCATTTGAAGCCTCAGATATGTGTTTTTTGTTAGTACATAATATATGTTTGTCTGTATACACTGGATCCTTTGCATGTGACGCTGCTTTGATTAGCTGCCCTCAACACACGAGTAGACCCCCCCACCCCACCCCACACACACACACACACACACCTTCCAGGCGCCACGAGCCACGCTGCTGTGCATATACAAATCACTACGGCCTTGTTAGCATAGTTTAGTGAAGATGTCAGCTTTACGAGGGCCAGGATGCTTGCTATGCGTGTCAGGGACAGCAGGGGAGGGGCTGACCCACAAGGGGAGTACAGCGGGGGCACACAAGCCCTGCACTGTAAATTTAGGTCTGAGGTATGGGAGCTGTGAAATGACAGGCCTGAACTCTCTGTGAAACAGTGTGAACCCACTCCGCACTGTATGATTTAACAGGGACACAGCAGAGCAAGCAGCATTGAAACTGAGAGAATCGTGCCATATAAAAAAGCTCCCTGTTTTCTGATTTGTGATAAATAATAATTTGATCATATATCACTGAAGATGCCTTTTCCTGTGCTCATAATCAAAGCTATGATAAATAGACATTTTCTCATGAGTATTGTTTTGTGTGTGTGTGTGTGTGTGTGTGTGTGTGTGTGTGTGTGAGTGTGTGTGTGTGTGTGTGTGTGTGTGAGTGTGTGGGGGGG